>NC_081768.1:33661832-33714332 GCF_963082965.1 Carassius carassius | reverse complement strand
AAGGAGCCGTCTCCAGCGCTCTTTACATGGCCTGGCTGGACACACTATCCAAAGACCTGCCGCCCATCCTCCTGGTGCGTGGGAACCATCAGAGCGTCCTCACCTTCTACTCGTAGAGCGCTCGGAGACAAGCACAGCACTTCAGACTCATGATGATGATGATAGACATTTCTCCACAGAGCTGAAACAAACAGACTCCTTCAACAGGGACGATCTGGGTTTATATTGTCGTCTGCTCACAGGTTTCCGAGCACACCTTCTTACACTGATTATCACTGTTATCCTTATTATGACTGTCACAACTTTTTGACTTGTGGATTTTTTTTATTTGCTCTTGATGAAGCAATAATAACCTCATTTCTTGTTTTCTCACTTTGAAGAAAAACACGATTCTTTGCAACACTTTTGATGGCCTTGTGGATGTGCCTTTCTGTACAATCAGATTCAATTCTTACACTTTTCCCTGACTGGGGATTTATAACGAATAGTGTTTTTATTGGGTTTTAAATGTAAATCTTCCTTGATTTGATCAAGTTTTAACTGAGGTTTCCACTGCGTCACGTTTTCGCTCTCTTGTAGAGCAGTTTCTTGTTTTTTTTTCTTCAGCGTTTTACGTCTTCCTTTAAGAATTGGATGAGTTGTGGAGGTCTAGCGCAGCGCTAACTGCCCCTCCATGTTCTTGTTACAATGATCGAGCTGAACTACAGGGTGATTACAATCTTCTTTCAAGTAGTCTGCTGTACCAGAACTATATTAGTTTCCCTAGTGTGCAGTTGAATGGTTTTGGAGAGATGAAGACTGACAATCAACCGAAGCGCTCCAATCACAGATCCTGCTGCAGACCGCACCTTTGCCTTAACAGATGACTTCAGACAGAAGTGACTCCTCTTCCCTCCTTCCCTCCTGCTGTCATCGCTCCGTGCGTCTCTGTGCTTAAAGGCCTGAACTGTGTTCATGTGTCACCTGAAGCTGGAAGAATGTATTGGGTGTTGAATGAGACGGATGTGTTCCTCTATGCAGGAGTCGTGCGTCCGTGTGTCTGAGCTCAGGATCGTCTGTAACGTAGTTTTTCTTCAGATGTGTGGAGGAAACTGATGCAGATTCGCTCTGTTCTGTTCTTGAATGTGATTGGTTTGTCCGGTTGATTCTAGTGATTGAATGCTGGGATGTTTGAGCAGATGTTTGTCGTATGGCCCATCATGCCTTAGTTCAAGGTGTCCCTCGCACGTCTGACACTAGTTCTGCTCACAGGCTCAGTGTTGAGCCGTCTGTGTACCTGAGAAATACTCCATGTGACAAAGTTAGGATCAATATATTCATATTTCTAGTTCTCATTAACCATGTGTGTGCCGCAGGTGTTTGATTTGAAGTGACTCTCACCTGCTCTGTGTTAGGGTGACCATATGCGCCGTTCATACGGGACACGTCCCAGCCAGGATTTTAATAATGGCTAAAACATCCAGAGCAGTTTCACCAATAACATGCAGGTATTGTACACAATCGACCAATCGTGGGGCTGCGTGTGAGAAGGTGAGCTCTAGAGGGAACGATCAAAGCGATGCAAATATGTGCACGTGTTTGTTCGTTCGATTGACTCGAAGCGTCGCTGCGCACAAATCCAAAAAAAAACAAAGTGCGCCACAATGCTTCAAGTCAAATGAAAGAAGAAACACGTGAAAGTGATTCAGAAGCATAAGGAGCCGTCTGCTCCGCTCTTTATCGCTCTCATGAATGTTACACAACGATCAACCTGCAGTGCAAATAGCCAAAACCTGGATATTTTAGGCATTATTAAAATCCTGGCTGGGACGTGTCCCGTATGAACAGTGCATATGGTCACCCTGTCCTGTGTGTGTTCAGCACCTGACACTGACTAAATCACCAGTTCAGCTGCCTGTTATCTTGAGTCATTCAAACACTTGTCTGTTATATGTAGAGATAGAAAAGGGAGAGTGTGTCACAAGCGTATAATGTGTGCGAGGAGACGTTCCTCTGCTGTTTCTGTAGATCAAGCCGTCTTCTCGTTTCTTGTGTCATGGTGTTTCTCATCCTGCAGAATGTGTTGCCAAGGTCCGTTTCATTTCTCGGTAGCTTATTTCTGCATGTGAAAATGAGTTCACACCTCAAGGTCCAGCTCTAGTTCACACTAGACTTCCTCACTAACTTATTTATCTTTATATCTTTAACCTAATAAGATTAATCAAAGGAGAGGAATAATAACAGTACATTAACATGGTGATAAATATGTTTGAGGAGTTTTCTCTTACAGTAGTTTCATGTGATTTTTCTTCTGTAGTTGTTTGGGTTTAGTCTGCAGATTCTCATCTTCTGGACCGCTCTTAAAGAAGGCTCTTGAGCAGGGTCTGACCGACTGATTGTGCTGGAACAGTAATGTTTTAATATACTGTACTGTTATTTGTCACATGTATGCTTTTTTTCTAACATTGTAATGGTAAAGGGTATCAATGCTTTGTACATCTTTATTGCAATATATAAAAATAAACTGAGATGATAATTCTGGCTGCTCTAGTCTGTCTCTGTGGGTGTCAGATGATCTTCTGTTCAGGCCGTACAGTGCACGCTGGAAGTGTTAGTTTAGCAGTTTACATTAGTATGGTGATTATACTCTTCTCTACACTGAACTGAACTTGTGTCATCTGTGCCTTCGTGTGCTGCTCAGAGAACATGTTGAACACAGACGTCATATTCAGCTTCTGGTTAAACAGTCAGCTGAGGATCATAAGAAACATCTGATGGCCCTGTCAAAATGAACTGCTAATAAATTACACCGTCATATATATATAAACACGATTCCAAAAAAGTTGGGACATTGTGAGTAAAAAGACACAAATTGTGAGTAAAAAAGGAATGGAACAATTTACAAATCTCATAAACTTACATTTTATTCACAATATATTGTAGATAACATATCAAATGTTGAAAGTGAGACATTTTGAAATGTCAATATGCCAAATATTGGCTCATTTTGGATTTCATGAGAGCTACACATTCCAAAAAAGTCGCGGACAAGCGAGTAAATGTACAGCATAAGAGGCTGAAAGTACATTGTATAAGGCATAACAGCTGTATGTAACTTATTAGGTCAATTGGGACATGATCGAGTATAAAAAGAGCCTCTCAGAGTGGCAGTGTCTCTCAGAAGTCAAGATGGGCAGAGGATCACCAATTCCCCCAATGCTGCGGCGAAAAATAGTGGAGCAATATCAGAAAGGAGTTTCTCTGAGAAAAATTGCAAAGAGTTTGAAGTTATCATCATCTACAGTGCATAATATCATCCAAAGATTCAGAGAATCTGGAACAATCTCTGTGAATAAGGGTCAAGGCCAGAAAACCATACTGGATGCCCATGATCTTCAGCTCTTAGACGTCACTGCATCACATACAGGAATGATACTGTAATGGAAATCACAACATGGGCTCAGAAATACTTCCAGAAAACACTGTCGTGAACACAATCCACCGTGCCATTCGCCATTCACAGCTAAAACTCTATAGAAAGAAAGAAGCCATATCTAAACACGATCCAGAAGCGCAGGTGTTTTCTCTTGGCCAAGGCTCATTTAAAGTGGACTGTGGCAAAGTGGAAAACTGTTCTGTGGTCAGACGAATCAAAATGTGAAGTTCTTTTTGGAAAACGAGGACGCCATGTCATCTGGACTAAAGAGGACAAGGACAACCCAAGTTGTTATCAGCGCTCAGTTCAGAAGCCTGCATCTCTGATGGTATGGGGTTGCATGAGTGTGTGTGGCATGGGCAGCTTACACATCTGGAAAGGCACCATCAATGCTGAAAGGTATATCCAAGTTCTAGAACAACATATGCTCCCATCCAGACGTCTTAACATGATCCACTCCATTCAGAAGTCAGCTACAGAACAGGACCGTCTCCTCCTGAGGAGTCAGCTACAGAACAAAACAGTCTCCTCCTGAGGAGTCAGCTACAGAACAGGACCGTCTCCTCCTGAGGAGTCAGCTACAGAACAGGACCGTCTCCTCCTGAGGAGTCAGCTACAGAACAGGACCGTCTCCTCCTGAGGAGTCAGCTACAGAACAGGACCGTCTCCTCCTGAGGAGTCAGCTACAGAACAGGACCGTCTCCTCCTGAGGAGTCAGCTACAGAACAGGACCATTTCCTCCTGAGGAGTCAGCTACAGAACAGGACCGTCTCCTCCTGAGGAGTCAGCTACAGAACAAGAACAGGACCATCTCCTCCTGAGGAGTCAGCTACAGAAAAGGACCATCTCCTCCTGAGGAGTCAGCTACGGAACAAGAACAGGAACATCTCCTCCTGAGGAGTCAGCTACAGAACAAAACCGTCTCCACCTGAGGAGTCAGCTAAAGCACAGGACCGTCTCCTCCTGAGGAGTCGGCTACAGAACAGGACCGTCTCCTCCTGAGGAGTCAGATACAGAACAAGAACAGGACCATCTCCTCCTGAGGAGTCAGCTACAGAACAAGAACAGGACCATCTCCTCCTGAGGAGTCAGCTACAGCACAGGACCGTCTCCTCCTGAGGAGTCAGCTACAGCACAGGACCGTCTCCACCTGAGGAGTCAGCTACAGAACAGGGCCGTCTCCTCCTGAGGAGTCAGCTACAGCACAGGACCGTCTCCACCTGAGGAGTCAGCTACAGAACAGGGCCGTCTCCTCCTGAGGAGTCAGCTACAGAACAAGAACAGGACCGTCTCCTCCTGAGGAGTCAGCTACAGAACAAGAACAGGACCATCTCCTCCTGAGGAGTCAGCTACAGAACAAGAACAGGACCATCTCCTCCTGAGGAGTCAGCTACAGAACAAGAACAGGACCATCTCCTCCTGAGGAGTCAGCTACAGAACAGGACCGTCTCCTCCTGAGGAGTCAGCTACAGCACAGGACCGTCTCCACCTGAGGAGTCAGCTACAGCACAGGACCGTCTCCACCTGAGGAGTCAGCTACAGAACAGGACCGTCTCCTCCTGAGGAGTCAGCTACAGAACAAGAACAGGACCATCTCCTCCTGAGGAGTCAGCTACAGCACAGGACCGTCTCCACCTGAGGAGTCAGCTAAAGCACAGGACCGTCTCCACCTGAGGAGTCAGCTACAGTACAGGACCGTCTCCTCCTGAGGAGTCAGCTACAGAACAAGAAAAGGACCATCTCCTCCTGAGGAGTCAGCTACAGCACAGGACCGTCTCCACCTGAGGAGTCAGCTACAGAACAAGAAAAGGACCATCTCCTCCTGAGGAGTCAGTTACAGAACAGGACCGTCTCCTCCTGAGGAGTCAGCTACAGAACAAGAACAGGACCATCTCCTCCTGAGGAGTCAGCTACAGCACAGGACCGTCTCCACCTGAGGAGTCAGCTACAGAACAGGACCGTCTCCTCCTGAGGAGTCCACTACAGAACAAGAACAGGACCATCTCCTCCTGAGGAGTCAGCTACAGCACAGGACCGTCTCCACCTGAGGAGTCAGCTAAAGCACAGGACCGTCTCCTCCTGAGGAGTCAGCTACAGAACAGGACCGTCTCCTCCTGAGGAGTCGGCTACAGAACAAGAAAAGGACCATCTCCTCCTGAGGAGTCAGCTACAGAACAGGACCGTCTCCTCCTGAGGAGTCAGCTACAGAACAAGAACAGGACCATCTCCTCCTGAGGAGTCAGCTACGGAACAAGAACGGGACCATCTCCTCCTGAGGAGTCAGCTACAGAACAAAACCGTCTCCATCTGAGGAGTCAGCTAAAGCACAGGACCGTCTCCTCCTGAGGAGTCAGCTACAGAACAGGACCGTCTCCTCCTGAGGAGTCAGCTACAGAACAAGAACAGGACCATCTCCTCCTGAGGAGTCAGCTACAGCACAGGACCGTCTCCTCCTGAGGAGTCAGCTACAGAACAAGAACAGGACAATCTCCTCCTGAGGAGTCAGCTACAGAACAAGAACAGGACCGTCTCCACCTGAGGAGTCAGCTAAAGCACAGGACCGTCTCCTCCTGAGGAGTCAGCTACAGAACAGGACCATCTCCTCCTGAGGAGTCAGCTACAGAACAAGAACAGGACCATCTCCTCCTGAGGAGTCAGCTACAGAACAAGAACAGGACCATCTCCTCCTGAGGAGTCAGCTACAGAACAAGAACAGGACCATCTCCTCCTGAGGAGTCAGCTACAGAACAGGACCATCTCCTCCTGAGGAGTCAGCTACAGAACAGGACCATCTCCTCCTGAGGAGTCAGCTACAGAACAGGACCGTCTCCTCCTGAGGAGTCAGCTACAGAGCAAGAACAGGACCATCTCCTCCTGAGGAGTCAGTTACAGAACAAGAACAGGACCGTCTCCTCCTGAGGAGTCAGCTACAGAACAGGACCGTCTCCTCCTGAGGAGTCAGCTACAGAACAGGACCGTCTCCTCCTGAGGAGTCAGCTACAGAACAGGACCGTCTCCTCCTGAGGAGTCAGCTACAGAACAGGACAGTCTCCTCCTGAGGAGTCAGCTACAGAACAGGACCGACTCCTCCTGAGGAGTCAGCTACAGAGCAAGAACAGGACCATCTCCTCCTGAGGAGTCAGCTACAGAACAAGAACAGGACCGTCTCCACCTGAGGAGTCAGCTACAGCACAGGTCCGTCTCCTCCTGAGGAGTCAGCTACAGAACAGGACCATCTCCTCCTGAGGAGTCAGCTACAGAGCAAGAACAGGACCGTCTCCACCTGAGGAGTCAGCTACAGCACAGGACCGTCTCCTCCTGAGGAGTCAGCTACAGCACAGGACCATCTCCTCCTGAGGAGTCAGCTACAGAGCAAGAACAGGACCGTCTCCACCTGAGGAGTCAGCTACAGCACAGGACCGTCTCCACCTGAGGAGTCAGCTACAGCACAGGACCATCTCCTCCTGAGGAGTCAGCTACAGAACAAGAACAGGACCGTCTCCACCTGAGGAGTCAGCTACAGCACAGGACCGTCTCCTCCTGAGGAGTCAGCTACAGCACAGGACCGTCTCCTCCTGAGGAGTCAGCTACAGCACAGGACCGTCTCCTCCTGAGGAGTCAGCTACAGAACAGGACCGTCTCCTCCTGAGGAGTCAGCTACAGAACAGGACCGTCTCCTCCTGAGGAGTCAGCTACAGAACAGGACCGTCTCCTCCTGAGGAGTCAGCTACAGAGCAAGAACAGGACCGTCTCCTCCTGAGGAGTCAGCTACAGAGCAAGAACAGGACCATCTCCTCCTGAGGAGTCAGCTACAGAGCAAGAACAGGACCATCTCCTCCTGAGGAGTCAGCTACAGAACAAGGACAGGACCATCTCCTCCTGAGGAGTCAGCTACAGAACAAGAACAGGACCATCTCCTCCTGAGGAGTCAGCTACAGAACAGGACCATCTCCTCCTGAGGAGTCAGCTACAGAACAGGACCGACTCCTCCTGAGGAGTCAACTACAGAGCAAGAACAGGACCATCTCCTCCTGAGGAGTCAGCTACAGAACAAGAACAGGACCATCTCCTCCTGAGGAGTCAGCTACAGAACAAGAACAGGACCGTCTCCACCTGAGGAGTCAGCTACAGCACAGGACCGTCTCCTCCTGAGGAGTCAGCTACAGAACAGGACCATCTCCTCCTGAGGAGTCAGCTACAGAGCAAGAACAGGACCGTCTCCACCTGAGGAGTCAGCTACAGCACAGGACCGTCTCCTCCTGAGGAGTCAGCTACAGAACAGGACCATCTCCTCCTGAGGAGTCAGCTACAGAGCAAGAACAGGACCGTCTCCACCTGAGGAGTCAGCTACAGAACAGGACCGTCTCCTCCTGAGGAGTCAGCTACAGAGCAAGAACAGGACCGTCTCCTCCTGAGGAGTCAGCTACAGAACAGGACCATCTCCTCCTGAGGAGTCAGCTACAGAGCAAGAACAGGACCATCTCCTCCTGAGGAGTCAGCTACAGAACAGGACCGACTCCTCCTGAGGAGTCAGCTACAGAGCAAGAACAGGACCATCTCCTCCTGAGGAGTCAGCTACAGAACAAGAACAGGACCATCTCCTCCTGAGGAGTCAGCTACAGAACAAGAACAGGACCGTCTCCACCTGAGGAGTCAGCTACAGCACAGGACCGTCTCCTCCTGAGGAGTCAGCTACAGCACAGGACCGTCTCCTCCTGAGGAGTCAGCTACAGCACAGGACCGTCTCCACCTGAGGAGTCAGCTACAGAACAGGGCCGTCTCCTCCTGAGGAGTCAGCTACAGCACAGGACCGTCTCCTCCTGAGGAGTCAGCTACAGCACAGGACCGTCTCCACCTGAGGAGTCAGCTACAGCACAGGACCGTCTCCTCCTGAGGAGTCAGCTACAGAACAGGACCATCTCCTCCTGAGGAGTCAGCTACAGAGCAAGAACAGGACCGTCTCCACCTGAGGAGTCAGCTACAGCACAGGACCGTCTCCTCCTGAGGAGTCAGCTACAGAACAGGACCATCTCCTCCTGAGGAGTCAGCTACAGAGCAAGAACAGGACCGTCTCCACCTGAGGAGTCAGCTAAAGCACAGGACCGTCTCCTCCTGAGGAGTCAGCTGATGCACAGGACCGTCTCGTCCTGAGGAGTCAGATACAGCATTGTGTCTCCAGCAGTGCAGAGCTTACTCAGGAATGGCAGTAGGTTGGTGAGAGAGCATCTGCACACACAGTGAGGACAAGACTTTTGGACAACGGCCTGGCAGCAAAGAAGCCACTTCTCTCCCAGAAAAACATCAAGGAAAGACTGAAATTCTGCAGGAAAGTACAAGGATTGGACAGCAGAAGACTGGTGCAAAGTTATTTTCTCTGAGGAAACTCCCTTCTGACTATTTGGTACTTCTGGAAAATCAATTGTTCGGAAAAGAAAAGGTGAACGCTACCATAAGTCCTGTGTGGTGCCAAGAGTGAAGCATCCTGAGACCATCCATGTGTGGGGATGCTTTTCAACCGTCCTGCAAGTGCGACTTCTTGCATCAATCCATGAGCAATTTGGTGATGATCCGTGCATTTTCCAGCAAGATAGAGTCAGCAAGTGTGATAAAGAAGTGGCACTGAAATTTTTGATCTGTGTCCAGGAAACTCCCCTGTGTTGAGTGAGGGTCGCCAGCAGTTAAAGGGCAGCCATTGTAAATAAGAACCTGTTCTTAATGACTTTGACTGTAAAAATAAAGGTTAAATTAAGCTGACCCTGATGGTACTCACCCATTTACTCTGGAAATCTGTGTTGATCAGGTGCGATAAGTTTTTTTTTTTTTCATTTGATTTGATTTATTATTGTGTTGTTTGTAATAAAGAAATCCTGGGAAGCATGTGTACAGAGTTTAATTAATAGAATTAATTAGTTAGAATTAATAAAGTTTCCTAACCTAACCAAAGCAAGTGATAAAAAAAGAATAGAGTAAAATCTAACAAAATAAAATAGACGACAAACTGGAAACATTTTTGTTCTATGTGTTTTCTACAAGGCATAGAACAAAGCTTTAATTCACTACACATGTTTTCTAGGATTTCTTTATTGGAATACATTTAAGCCAATGGAATTCAAAAGCACATTCATATGGACCTAGAGACTTAGGCACAACATTGCCTCCAGGCAGAATCTTCCAGCCCGGGCTGCAGATGAGATCCACACACATTAGGTCTGCACAAACACAATTAATAAATGCAAAAGAAACCTATGAGACAACGCAATAAGAGGTAATCTGCACACCGATAATTATACATGCTTAAGTATAAGAAGTTCAGTGTAAAACTGTTCATATATCTGTCACACTCTCTATGCTTCTGTAACAACGACATATGTTTCACTCAGAAAAGCCCACGTATCACAGCCTTATATTCTAATAAAAGCTGCATTAGTTTGGATGTGTGTCATAAGACTTGTTTTTCCCATCTCTGAGACCCATCCATATGAACTAGATCCTCCTTTGATTTAACCCAGCAAACCTTTACAGTCAGGTTAGTTTAGGAGATGAATGAATCAGAGCAGATCCTGTTTTTGCCCTGAAATGCAAATAAAGCCCTGAACTGAAAGACAGGAGGAGAACAGCTTGTGGAGGAGAGGATGAAGAGGATCCTAAACTTCTGTCAATGTCATTTATAAATGTAAGAGTCATTTTGTGACACTCAGTAGCTGCTGTACATGAAGTGTGATCGGTCGTGAGAGGAATGAAACTGCTGTGGCTCAACCAGTCCAGCTTTACAGTCATATATTTTAGTGCATTCCTCCGAGACGTAGTCTGTCCTGTACAGAGCACAATCAGTGCTTCTCAGAGATATCAGATGTCTGGAGGTTTGATCATAAACTATGTCATACCCTATACTTGTTCTTTAAGTTTGACTGCTTTTGACAGAATGATCAAATTTAACACTCTTACCCTTACGAAAATTAACCATGGTTTTACTACAAATAAAACCAAAAAACCATGGTTACTATAGTTAAACCATGGTAACCACAAATTAACCATAGTTTTGCTATATTAACCATGGTATTTGTAGTAAATCTGTGGTTATACCAATGGTAGTCAACACGCCAAAAAACCATGGGTTACGACAGTTTTACTATAATAAAACCATGGTTATTTTTAGGGAAATATTTTCATCTAAGGAGAATGTTATGGGGTTCCAAATACGAGTATGACTTTTTTGTTACGAAACAGGGCATAACTTTCAAACCTGTTTTCTGCAGAGGACAAACATCATGTTCATCAGGCCTTTTGAGGAAAAACAACAAGTCAATAGGGAAAGAAATTATCAATATTGATCAATATTCCTATGAGACATGAGATATTCTTATAAAAAAATGTTGCCGTTATTATTCCCATTATTGAACTTTTTTTTCCATTATGGTCTGCCCCAAGAACACATTAATATGCAAATTAGCTGCAATGTATAGATACATTGTATAGAACTGAAAACCAATTTATGGGTATTAAAGCACATATTCCATAAAGTACAGTAGTATATCAGATCATTCTGTTATATCTTTCATAACATAGTTGACAATTTGATTTGGATAAAAAAAAAAATCCGTGTTTTAGCTACAGCATTGACTTCCACGCTGCTGCTTCCTCAAATCCATTCCGCTTGGTTCATTCAGAGCATAGACATGTATAGAAAGGCTAGAGTCAGCTGTGTCGTCACTTGGCGGCCATCTTAGGTCAGGAGACTGCGCTGCTGCTCCCTGCTGCTGTGGACGGAAGGTGAGTGACATACGCCAACTAAAATGCTCGTAACTTGCTGAATTCTTGACGGATTTACAAACGGTTTGGTTTATTTCAAACCTTATTAACGTGGCTATGATTTGTGCTGATGCCGATGTTTAAATTGTAGCTTCACGTTTTGAGAAACGCTTAACATTGCAGCGTAGCTGTGTGTTTCATGGCTGCCCTCTACTCTAAAGTGATACCACAGTCGACATTTTCAATTATTAACAGGTTTCCTGAGACCAACAACGTTTCTTGACAACCTAATCTTTTGTCTAAATGTCATTTTGTGGATGTGGTTGTATTTATTTGCTGGCTAGCAGTGAAGAGGTCGTAAGTGAGTCACCAAGCAATTGTAAATTGGTGGGAGAGGCAGGGTTAGTCTTTCGTTTCAACATAGCTTTGAGTTACACATGATTTCCAAGTGGTTTGGTTTCTTAAAAACATCTTTACATTTGGATTACTTTGTTGGTTTTTTGTTTACAGAACTTCTGATTACGCTTGTGGAAAATGAGAGGAGGAGAGGGAGGGAGCTGTATTGATTATATTGTATTGATGGAAAGAGTTTTGTGTCCAATTGTGTCTTAATGTTTTTTGTTTTTTTTTGTATATTTTGTATATTTTGTTTGTAAGTTTTTTCTAATTGTGTGCCTTTGGACCGAAGTAAAAAAACAAAAAACAAAGACCCATCTCTTTTCTCTTTATTTTACAGAATGGCAACTTGAGACAGATTTATATTATACATAAATTTACACATGTATTTAATAATGTAAATATTAGTAATAAACTAAATTGCACTATTTCATGTTTCATGTACCTTATAAATATTGACATCATTACTGTGTGTGTGTATGGGTATACCTAGTACTTTACCTGTCTAGTCTACTTAATATACTATTTTCTTAATAAACTCCGTGGCTATAATTTTTCACAAGTATGCAGTTAAATAGCCGCATCCCTGAAGTTTATGACACACCAAGCCGTTTGAAAATCGGTTGAAAACTGAGCAAAATATAGTTATTTCAGCACTACATGCACAATAGACTTTAATGTTATAACTGGGCGAGCGGTCCTGTCCTAAGATGGCCGCCGTGTGACGTCGTCGGGTCCCATTGGCTCTCAGCGCCGGTAAGCTATCTAGCCTTTCTATACATGTCTATGATTCAGAGTCCATATAAACTAAACTCTATTCCGTGTTTTAGTTCTCGCTCCTGCTGCCTCTAGCGTCTCTTCCGCTTCCGCTCAGCTCACAGGAGGCTGTGTGCTCACATCCTGTCGCTAAACAAGCTGCTATTAACTCAATGTTCATCATTTGTTCGCCTGTTGCTTTTTAAAGCATCATATAATATTTCTATGCAGCACTGAATAACAGTTAGACGCCCGTGCTTCAACCCTGTATTTTTAAAGGTACTTTTTACTCGTACCTTTAATCTCAAAGTGATCTCGTTGAACTCACCTTACATACATATATAAATAATCAGGTTCACTTCTAGGGGGTTTTTACATGCACCTCCTTATTGAATAAATTTTTCCTTAAAACTGTATGCTGTGGGATAGTAATAAACCAAGGACACACACACACACACACACACACACCGGCATATAATGTATGTTCTTTATTACAAATCACATTTCTGTTGACTTTTATACACAAAATGTGTAAGGTTAGCACTGCCCCCTTGTGGTAAACTACTGCCTTTACAAGTTTGTTATTAACGCTATTGGATCAAGTGCAATCTAACAGATTTTTCGAACAATGAAAAACTGAACTTTATTACAGTGCAACTGAGATTCTAACAAAAGTCATTATCAAGGATCTCCAGTGACCAGTACTACAGTCAAACAAACAGCAGACACAAACTCAACACAAATGAAAGGTGAACATGATTTAAAAAAATCATATACTGTCCAGTCTGTTGCATATTAATGAAATGACAATTTTTGCTCTTTGATGTTCATGACTGCAGTTATAAACCATTTCTGAAATCAAACATACTGCAGCTGGAATATTAATTAGTCTTTTAGATGAAGAAAAGTGTTTGTATTTGATTATTTAACCTATGTAACATTATTAAAGACATTTCTCTACTCTTAAAAATAAATATAAAAACTTTACAGTTAATAAAAAGAGGAGGGAAAAGTTACACACTGAGTGAAGTGGTTAAGAGTGCATTGGTTGCAATAGTTCTTCTCTGTATCAATGTTAAGAAATCCTAACAAAGTCATTCCAGTTTATTTGTGTGCTCAGTGGCCCATAGAGACTAACACACTAAAACACACCAGCCCTGAAATGCCACATACATTTGTGAAGTACACGAATACAAGGATCACTGTAGCCATCTGGTGATGTGGACACTTTCCACTGCATTTCCCACAATGCATCTAAAGTCTGATCTTGCCTGAAACGATGTGGTCATACAGCTGTGCAGTGAGGGGCATGTAGGTTTTCCTCGAAGCGTCCAGGAAGAAGAGCGGCTGCTGGACTGTATCCGGACTGAAGCCCTGCTGCACCAGTCTGCCCTTCTGCTGCTTGAACGTATCCGTCACGTCTAAGGAAGTCTGCGGAGGACAAAAGCAGGAAAACACATGAAGACAATAGGCAATGCCACTGCAGGCAGCATGAATGTGCAAGAGCACACACACACAGACACACACACACACACTCGCTCACACCCTCTCACTCAATCGCATATACACAAACCCACACACGCACTCACTCGCATAACCGCACACACCCACTCACTCGCATAACCACACACACACACTCACTCGCATACACACACACACGCACTCACTCGCATACACACACACACACTCTCATTCGAACGCATATACACTCACACCCACCCTCACTCACTCGCACTCCCACTCCCTCGCATATACAACCACACACACACACTGGGGCGGCAGTGGCTCAGTGGTTCATGTAGGTTGTCTACAAACCGGAAGGTTGGTGGTTCAATCCCCGGCTCCACCTGACCAAGTGTCGAGGTGTCCTTGAGCAAGACACCTAACCCCAGCTGCTCCCGACGAGCTGGATGGCCTTGAATGGCTGACACCAATGCTCTCGCTCGCTCAACCTCACGCTCTCGGTCACACCCACGCTCACACACACTCGCTCACCCTCACACACACTCGCTCACCCTCACGCTCTCGCTCGCTCACCCTCACGCTCTCGCCCACGCTCACACCCACGCTCTCGCACCCTCACGCTCACACTCTCGCTCGCTCACCCTCACACACGCTCTCGCTCACACCCATGCTATCGCTCGCTCACCCTCACACGCTCGCTCACCCTCACGCTCGCTCACCCTCACACGCTCGCTCACCCTCACGCTCGCTCACCCTCACACGCTCGCTCACCCTCACGCTCGCTCACCCTCACACCCACGCTCTCGCTCGCTCACCCTCACACCCATGCTCTCGCTCGCCCACCCTCACACACTCGCTCACCCTCACACACGCTCTCGCTCACACCCACGCTCTCGCTCGCTTACCCTCACACACGCTCTCGCTCACACCCATGCTATCGCTCGCACCCATGCTATCGCTCGCTCACCCTCACACTCACGCTCGCTCACGCTCTCACTCGCTCATTCTCACACCCACGCTCTCGCTCGCTCACCCTCACACCCACGCTCTCGCTCGCTCACCCTCACGCTCTCGCCCACGCTCACACCCACGCTCTCGCACCCTCACGCTCACTCTCGCTCACCCTCACACACGCTCTCGCTCACACTCACACCCACGCTCTCGCACCCTCACGCTCACACTCTCGCTCGCTCACCCTCACACACGCTCTCGCTCACACCCACGCTCTCGCTCGCTCACCCTCACACACGCTCTCGCTCACACCCAAGCTATCGCTCGCTCACCCTCACACACGCTCTCGCTCACACCCACGCTCTTGCTGACACCCATGCTATCGCTCGCTCACACTCACGCTCGCGCTCGCTCACCTTCACACCCATGCCCTCGCTCGCTCACGCTCTCGCTCACACCCACGCTCTCGCTCGCCCACCCTCACACACTCGCTCACCCTCACACACGCTCTCGCTCACACCCACGCTCTCGCTCGCTCACCCTCACACACGCCCTCGCTCACACCCTCGCACCCATGCTATCGCTCGCTCACCCTCACACTCACGCTCGCTCACGCTCTCGCTCGCTCACCCTCACGCTCTCGCTCGCTCACCCTCACACCCACGCTCTCGCTCGCTCACCCTCACACCCACGCTCTCGCTCGCTCACCCTCACACTCACGCTCGCTTACGCTCTCGCTCGCTCACGCACTCGCTCACACCCATGCTCTCGCTCGCTCACACGCTCTTGCTCACACGCTCTCGCTCGCTCACCCTCACACTCACGCTCGCTCACGCTCTTGCTCACACGCTCTCGCTCGCTCACGCTCTTGCTCACACGCTCTCACTCGCTCACCCTCACGCTCTCGCTCGCTCACGCTCTTGCTCACACGCTCTCGCTCGCTCACCCTCACGCTCTCGCTCGCTCACCCTCACGCTCTCGCTCGCTCACCCTCACGCTCGCTCACGCTCTTGCTCACACGCTCTCGCTCGCTCACCCTCACACTCACACTCACACTCACGCTCTTGCTCACACGCTCTCGCTCACTCACCCTCACGCTCGCTCACGCTCTTGCTCACACGCTCTCGCTCACCCTCACGCTCTCGCTCGCTCACCCTCACGCTCTCGCTCGCTCGCTCACTCTCACGCTCTCGCTCACACCCACGCTCTCGCTCACACCCACGCTCTCGCTCACACCCACGCTCGCCCTCACACACACTCTCGCTCACACCCACGCTCTCGCTCTCGCTCACACCCACGCTCTCGCTCACACCCACGCTCTCGCTCTCGCTCACACCCACGCTCTCGCTCGCTCGCCCTCACACACGCTCTCGCTCACACCCACGCTCTCGCTCGCTCACCCTCACACACGCTCTCGCTCACACCCACGCTATCGCTCGCTCACCCTCACACACGCTCTCGCTCACACCCATGCTATCGCTCGCTCACCCTCACACTCACGCTCGCTCACGCTCTCGCTCGCTCACCCTCACGCTCTCTCACCCTCACACCCACGCTCTCGCTCACTCACCCTCACACCCATGCTCTCGCTCGCTCACGCTCTCGCTCACACCCAAGCTCTCGCTCGCTCACCCTCACACACTCGCTCACCCTCACACCCACGCTCTCGCTCGCTCACCCACGCTCTCGCTCACCCTCACACACGCTCTCGCTCACACCCACGCTCTCGCTCACACCCACGCTCTCGCTCACCCTCACACTCGCTCTCGCTCGCTCACCCTCACGCTCTCTCACCCTCACACCCACGCTCTCGCTCGCTCACCCTCACACTCAAGCTCGCTCATGCTCTCGCTCGCTCACGCTCTCGCTCGCTCACACGCTCTTGCTCACCCGCTCTCGCTCGCTCACCCTCACACTCACGGTCGCTCACGCTCTTGCTCACAGGCTCTCGCTCGCTCACGCTCTTGCTCACACGCTCTCGCTCACACCCACGCTCTCGCTCGCTCACGCTCTCTCACACCCACGCTCTCGCTCGCTCACGCTCTTGCTCACACACTCTCGCTCACACGCTCTCGCTCGCTCACCCTCACGCTCCCTCACGCTCTTGCTCACACGCTCTCGCTCACACCCACGCTCTCGCTCGCTCACGCTCTCTCACACCCACGCTCTCGCTCGCTCATGCTCTTGCTCACACACTCTCGCTCACACGCTCTCGCTCGCTCACCCTCACGCTCCCTCACGCTCTTGCTCACACGCTCTCGCTCACACCCACGCTCTCGCTCGCTCACGCTCTCTCACACCCATGCTCTCGCTCGCTCACGCTCTTGCTCACACGCTCTCGCTCACACCCACGCTCTCACTCGCTCACGCTCTCTCACACCCACGCTCTCGCTCGCTCACGCTCTTGCTCACACACTCTCGCTCACACGCTCTCGCTCGCTCACCCTCACGCTCTTGCTCACACGCTCTCGCTCACACCCACGCTCTCGCTCGCTCACGCTCTCTCACACCCACGCTCTCGCTCGCTCACGCTCTTGCTCACACACTCTCGCTCACACGCTCTCGCTCGCTCACCCTCACGCTCCCTCACGCTCTTGCTCACACGCTCTCGCTCACACCCACGCTCTCGCTCGCTCACGCTCTCTCACACCCACGCTCACGCTCACGCTCTTGCTCACACACTCTCGCTCACACGCTCTCGCTCGCTCACCCTCACGCTCTCGCTCACATGCTCTCGCTCACACCCACGCTCACGCTCTCTCACACCCATGCTCTCGCTCGCTCACGCTCTTGCTCACACGCTCTCGCTCACACCCACGCTCTCGCTCGCTCACGCTCTCTCACACCCACGCTCTCGCTCGCTCACGCTCTTGCTCACACGCTCTCGCTCGCTCACCCTCACACTCTCGCTCGCTCACGCTCTCTCACACCCACGCTCTCGCTCGCTCACGCTCTTGCTCACAGGCTCTCGCTCGCTCACCCTCACGCTCTCGCTCGCTCACCCTCACGCTCTCGCTCGCTCACGCTCGCTCACACGCTCTCGCTCGCTCACCCTCACGCTCACCCTCACGCTCTCGCTCGCTCACGCTCTTGCTCACACGCTCTCGCTCGCTCACCCTCACACTCACTCATGCTCTTGCTCACACGCTCTCGCTCGCTCACCCTCACGCTCTCGCTCGCTCACGCTCTTGCTCACACGCTCTCGCTCACACCCACGCTCTCGCTCGCTCACGCTCTCTCACACCCACGCTCTCGCTCGCTCACGCTCTTGCTCACACACTCTCGCTCACACGCTCTCGCTCGCTCACCCTCACGCTCCCTCACGCTCTTGCTCACACGCTCTCGCTCACACCCACGCTCACGCTCTCTCACACCCACGCTCTCGCTCGCTCATGCTCTTGCTCACACACTCTCGCTCACACGCTCTCGCTCGCTCACCCTCACGCTCCTGCTCACACGCTCTCGCTCACACCCACGCTCTCGCTCGCTCACGCTCTCTCACACCCATGCTCTCGCTCGCTCACGCTCTTGCTCACACGCTCTCGCTCACACCCACGCTCTCACTCGCTCACGCTCTCTCACACCCACGCTCTCGCTCGCTCACGCTCTTGCTCACACACTCTCGCTCACACGCTCTCGCTCGCTCACCCTCACGCTCTTGCTCACACGCTCTCGCTCACACCCACGCTCTCGCTCGCTCACGCTCTCTCACACCCACGCTCTCGCTCGCTCACGCTCTTGCTCACACACTCTCGCTCACACGCTCTTGCTCACACGCTCTCGCTCGCTCACCCTCACGCTCCCTCACGCTCTTGCTCACACGCTCTCGCTCACACCCACGCTCTCGCTCGCTCACGCTCTCTCACACCCACGCTCACGCTCACGCTCTTGCTCACACACTCTCGCTCACACGCTCTCGCTCGCTCACCCTCACGCTCTCGCTCACATGCTCTCGCTCACACCCACGCTCACGCTCTCTCACGCTCTTGCTCACACGCTCTCGCTCACACCCACGCTCTCGCTCGCTCACGCTCTCTCACACCCACGCTCTCGCTCGCTCACGCTCTTGCTCACACACTCTCGCTCACACGCTCTCGCTCGCTCACCCTCACGCTCTTGCTCACACGCTCTCGCTCACACCCACGCTCTCGCTCGCTCACGCTCTCTCTCACACCCACGCTCTCGCTCGCTCACGCTCTCTCACACCCACGCTCTCACACGCTCTCGCTCGCTCACCCTCACGCTCCCTCACGCTCTTGCTCACACGCTCTCGCTCACACCCACGCTCTCTCTCACACCCACGCTCTCGCTCGCTCACGCTCTCTCACACCCACGCTCTCGCTCGCTCACCCTCACGCTCCCTCACGCTCTTGCTCACACGCTCTCGCTCACACCCACGCTCTCGCTCGCTCACGCTCTCTCACACCCACGCTCTCGCTCGCTCACGCTCTTGCTCACACACTCTCGCTCACACGCTCTCGCTCGCTCACCCTCACGCTCTCGCTCACACGCTCTCGCTCGCTCACGCTCTCTCACACCCACGCTTTCGCTCGCTCACGCTCTTGCTCACACACTCTCGCTCGCTCACCCTCACGCTCCCTCACGCTCTTGCTCACACGCTCTCGCTCACACCCACGCTCTCGCTCGCTCACGCTCTCTCACACCCACGCTCTCGCTCGCTCACGCTCTTGCTCACACACTCTCGCTCACACGCTCTCGCTCGCTCACCCTCACGCTCCCTCACGCTCTTGCTCACACGCTCTCGCTCACACCCACGCTCTCCCTCGCTCACGCTCTTGCTCACACACTCTCGCTCACACGCTCTCGCTCGCTCACGCTCTCTCACACCCATGCTCTCGCTCGCTCACGCTCTTGCTCACACGCTCTCGCTCACACCCACGCTCTCGCTCGCTCACGCTCTCTCACACCCACGCTCTCGCTCGCTCACGCTCTTGCTCACACACTCTCGCTCACACGCTCTCGCTCGCTCACCCTCACGCTCCCTCACGCTCTCGCTCACACGCTCTCGCTCACACCCACGCTCTCGCTCGCTCACGCTCTTGCTCACACACTCTCGCTCACACGCTCTCGCTCGCTCACGCTCTCACACCCATGCTCTCGCTCGCTCACACTCTTGCTCACACGCTCTCGCTCACACCCACGCTCTCGCTCACACGCTCTCGCTCGCTCACCCTCACACTCACTCATGCTCTTGCTCACACGCTCTCGCTCGCTCACCCTCACGCTCTCGCTCGCTCACGCTCTTGCTCACACGCTCTCGCTCACACCCACGCTCTCGCTCGCTCACGCTCTCTCACACCCACGCTCTCGCTCGCTCACGCTCTTGCTCACACACTCTCGCTCACACGCTCTCGCTCGCTCACCCTCACGCTCCCTCACGCTCTTGCTCACACGCTCTCGCTCACACCCACGCTCACGCTCTCTCACACCCACGCTCTCGCTCGCTCATGCTCTTGCTCACACACTCTCGCTCACACGCTCTCGCTCGCTCACCCTCACGCTCCTGCTCACACGCTCTCGCTCACACCCACGCTCTCGCTCGCTCACGCTCTCTCACACCCATGCTCTCGCTCGCTCACGCTCTTGCTCACACGCTCTCGCTCACACCCACGCTCTCACTCGCTCACGCTCTCTCACACCCACGCTCTCGCTCGCTCACGCTCTTGCTCACACACTCTCGCTCACACGCTCTCGCTCGCTCACCCTCACGCTCTTGCTCACACGCTCTCGCTCACACCCACGCTCTCGCTCGCTCACGCTCTCTCACACCCACGCTCTCGCTCGCTCACGCTCTTGCTCACACACTCTCGCTCACACGCTCTTGCTCACACGCTCTCGCTCGCTCACCCTCACGCTCCCTCACGCTCTTGCTCACACGCTCTCGCTCACACCCACGCTCTCGCTCGCTCACGCTCTCTCACACCCACGCTCACGCTCACGCTCTTGCTCACACACTCTCGCTCACACGCTCTCGCTCGCTCACCCTCACGCTCTCGCTCACATGCTCTCGCTCACACCCACGCTCACGCTCTCTCACGCTCTTGCTCACACGCTCTCGCTCACACCCACGCTCTCGCTCGCTCACGCTCTCTCACACCCACGCTCTCGCTCGCTCACGCTCTTGCTCACACACTCTCGCTCACACGCTCTCGCTCGCTCACCCTCACGCTCTTGCTCACACGCTCTCGCTCACACCCACGCTCTCGCTCGCTCACGCTCTCTCTCACACCCACGCTCTCGCTCGCTCACGCTCTCTCACACCCACGCTCTCACACGCTCTCGCTCGCTCACCCTCACGCTCCCTCACGCTCTTGCTCACACGCTCTCGCTCACACCCACGCTCTCGCTCGCTCACGCTCTCTCTCACACCCACGCTCTCGCTCGCTCACGCTCTCTCACACCCACGCTCTCGCTCGCTCACCCTCACGCTCCCTCACGCTCTTGCTCACACGCTCTCGCTCACACCCACGCTCTCGCTCGCTCACGCTCTCTCACACCCACGCTCTCGCTCGCTCACGCTCTTGCTCACACACTCTCGCTCACACGCTCTCGCTCGCTCACCCTCACGCTCTCGCTCACACGCTCTCGCTCGCTCACGCTCTCTCACACCCACGCTTTCGCTCGCTCACGCTCTTGCTCACACACTCTCGCTCGCTCACCCTCACGCTCCCTCACGCTCTTGCTCACACGCTCTCGCTCACACCCACGCTCTCGCTCGCTCACGCTCTCTCACACCCACGCTCTCGCTCGCTCACGCTCTTGCTCACACACTCTCGCTCACACGCTCTCGCTCGCTCACCCTCACGCTCCCTCACGCTCTTGCTCACACGCTCTCGCTCACACCCACGCTCTCCCTCGCTCACGCTCTTGCTCACACACTCTCGCTCACACGCTCTCGCTCGCTCACGCTCTCTCACACCCATGCTCTCGCTCGCTCACGCTCTTGCTCACACGCTCTCGCTCACACCCACGCTCTCGCTCGCTCACGCTCTCTCACACCCACGCTCTCGCTCGCTCACGCTCTTGCTCACACACTCTCGCTCACACGCTCTCGCTCGCTCACCCTCACGCTCCCTCACGCTCTCGCTCACACGCTCTCGCTCACACCCACGCTCTCGCTCGCTCACGCTCTTGCTCACACACTCTCGCTCACACGCTCTCGCTCGCTCACGCTCTCACACCCATGCTCTCGCTCGCTCACACTCTTGCTCACACGCTCTCGCTCACACCCACGCTCTCGCTCGCTCACGCTCTCTCACACCCACGCTCTCGCTCGCTCACGCTCTTGCTCACACACTCTCGCTCACACGCTCTCGCTCGCTCACCCTCACGCTCCCTCACGCTCTCGCTCACACGCTCTCGCTCACACCCACGCTCTCGCTCGCTCACGCTCTCTCACACCCACGCTCTCGCTCGCTCACGCTCTTGCTCACACACTCTCGCTCACACGCTCTAGCTCGCTCACCCTCACGCTCCCTCACGCTCTCGCTCACATGCTCTCGCTCACACCCACGCTCTCGCTAACACAGGGTGTGGTTTCATCAGAAAGCACAGAAGCATGATCAGTACTTTCAGAGCTGCTGTCTTGTTTTTAAACACAGACAAGGATCAGTCGGTAATGTGAACAGTGTTATATATCAGAATTAATGACATCTCAACATTTTCTTTGGTCACCTTTGCTTTAGATTGAGCCCATGATGATGAAGACATTACCAGAACTGGGGTCAAAGGTGATCTGTGTTGTTGTTGTAGTGTGCAACAGTGCCTGCCCACTTTTCCAGCGGACTTGCTTCCTCAACTATTGTTCCTATTAATTTTTCCCATAGGAGGTCTTTGTTAAAGAACTTTCTATTCTTTGATTGGTGGACTGTTTTTGCAGAATCATGGGTATGGTCATTTTTCACCAGGAACTTTGATGTTAAAATAAGTTGAAATAATGTAGAGTTATTAATAAAGGCGGTGCTCACAGCTGGTCTCAGTCCAGGTGTAAGATACACTCAAAGATAGTGCTCAATGCTGAAAAGATGTGGAAACAGGGTCCGAAACATTTTCTGATCACAGAAGACTCACGTAAATACACTTTCAAAACTTTCTGAGAAACTTGTGTGTCTGGTCTGACGGATCAACTTCTGTCTGAATCAGAGATAAGGAGATATAAAGCTGAAGTACCTGCACTCTCAGAAAACATGGCCATGCGTACGGAGGAAGAGTGTGGAGAAGATGACTGTAGAACCTCTCTCCATCCAATCCATGACCGTCCTTCAACACCACAGCAGCCATCCCTGCTCGACCCTCGTATCCTGCCAAAAACATCAGCCGTCAGTCACACCACGTCCAGTGCTCCACTTCTCATCTCCAGCACACCTGGAAACTTATGAAATCTGTTTAACGGTTCATTTAATAATAATTTAAAAACATGATTTAAAAAATAGACAGCAAAGCATATACTACAGAGCAGCAGTGTAAATCTTTACTCCAGCAGTTTTAGACACAGCCGGAGACTCAAGGCACCTGGGACAGTGACCCCGTACACACTGACGTCCAGCAGGAAGTCCAGACACCCCAGCACCTCAGACACCTCCGTGGTGGACACGTTTTCTCCTTTCCACCTGCAAACCAGCAAAACAGCATGATCAGTGTTGATCAACCACGGTCCAATGAGGTCAGTGTGCAAATAACATCACAGAGAGCCAGACAAGATCATTTTGACCTTTCTTAGGATGTGAAGACTACAAGCATAGCAAATGGACCATTTGAGTTCATATTTCACATGCTTAAGCCAGTCAGCATCAGAGAAGTGACTTCCAACAGACAGATAAAGGTCTGTAAAGCACTCCTTCATGAGCACAATTAATGCCAAGCCTTGATCAAGAACTCACGTTAAACATCATTAGTCAGCTTGACACATCTGGATCACTCCAATCAGAAAGAAGGGCAAGGTTGAACTGACGGCGATGGACGAGTGCAGGAGGTTATCCTTTACCAAAAAGTAGTATACTTCAAGTTTATTTTACAAAGTACACTTAAGTAAAGTTCAAGTATATTGTAAGTATACTTTATGTAGCAAATATACAAATATCAGTGTTCTAGTAGTATACTTGTGAGGGTTACGGTTTCAATACTCTTGGCACTAAATTGGCCCTCTTTCTAGTATATAAAAGTATACCTTAAATATAACAGGAGCAAACTGTGAGTACACAACTAGTTTCCTCTCTGTTTGTAGTTTGTACTTCAATTATACTAAAAGTGAACTTATATACTGATAGTTTACTAATTAAATACTTTGTACACTCTGAAGTATAGTATTGTACACTAGTTTAATAGTTTTATACTGCAAGTATAATCATAAGTTTTCTTTAAGTGAACTTTACATCATTCTTTACGTATGTTACTATGTCCCTATTTAGGTTTTAATGTGTATATATTTTGTTACATGAATATCTGAACATACAAAACATCCAAAGAAAGAACAAAAACATTTTATTCTAGCTTCATTTGTTCTTTTTTTGAAACACTTTAATGTGTTTAATAAAAAAATTGAACAAAGCTGAAAAAGACTATGAATTGGATTCAGAATGATAATCAGAATGTAAGCTTGACTGTAATTATTACCTCTTCATCGATCGACATTTTATTCCATAACGTGACAGTTTTGATGCCGTTTCATGTCAGATGATGGTGTTACATGTGTTAGTATCTGGTGTTTCTTTTTTCTTCTTCACTTTTGTTTTTGGGAAATTCTGTACAGAAGATGTGTACTAGCGCCCTCTAGCGTATAACAATGAAAACACAGATTCTAGGAGTATAGCTCAAATATACTTAGAATTTTTGTCAGTCAGTCAAGTATACTTAAATGTCATTTGAGGAGTACATAAAGCCCATTTCTGAGAAGAACATAAAGTAACTAATACTAATAGCACACTTGTATAAACTATTTTTTTGTAAGGGATATCTCAGGCAGGTTTATTTGTAGCATGTGGATACTCAACACTGATTGGGTGAATTTAAGTTTTAAGTCTGCTCTAAACTAATGTGCTGCCTCACAGCACTCACACACAGCGCTGAACCCAGAGCGGAGGAGAAATAACACTCACGTACTCTGCTGTACAGGCTTGAGATGGAAAACACAATTCATCAGTACTGCCAGAACCCGTTTTGGCTCACGGTGTCCCTTCCTGTACAGCAGTGTTTTATGTTTTCATGCACACAGTGAGGAATACTTTATTACTCTTTGTTCTGAGAGTGCTGTGAGAAGAAAAGGTCTAAACTGTCAGTCGATCCTCAGCGGTGATGAACCTCCACTAGACCTTTCTAAAGAATCACCGTGAATGTAGTCTACACAGGGTGTGTATGTTCAGATGTGTGTGTGTGTGTGTGTCAAAAGTTACATGAAATAAAGACCTGAATGTGTCTCCAATCCTGTCTTTGAAGTAGACGAAGTCTCTGTGGTCCTGAAGCATCAGATCTCCGGTGTTGAAGTACACATCTCCGCTCTTGAAGACGTCCCTCAGCAGCTTCTTCTCTGACATGGCTTTATCGCCCGCGTATCCCAGGAAAGGGTTGGTGAACATCACTGGAGCCACCAGTAACCCTGCTTCCCCTGAAAACACACCAGCCTGGGCTGAGCACATCACCACTCGCTCAAAACACCTTCTGATCTCACATCTGTCTTCAGGTCATTCTCTCCACTTCTCCTCATATTTCACAAAACTATTTTTGCAAACCGGCATAAACATGTTAGAAAGGTAATATCACTCCTGACAGGTTCCCTTCCAGTGATCCGGTCTCCTCACAGTCACACAGCAGCGCTCTAGCTAGCATGGACAGTGGTCTGCTCTTAAATATTAATGTATATATTAAAGCAGATATGATGATCTCACCTTTACTCACTTTAATGCAGTGTCCTGTGTCTGTCCGGATGGGATCATATGTTTGTGGATCACATTTTAAAAACTCAAACGGCAAACTGAGCTGAAATAAAACAGAGAAAAGGTCCACATCGGAGAAATACAGTTCACATTTCTGAATGAACTGCAATTCCTCTTTGAACCTCATTTTTTACATGTTTATTAAACAGTTAATCAATTAAAACCAGACCTTATTGAAATAACTGGCTCGCCCAATCGGTCCAATTTCATCAGTGTAATTAACAAAGCCAATACTGGCCTCCGTTAAACCATACGCTTCACGAATTTGTATTTTTCCAAAACGCCTGAGAAACTGCTTCCAAACATCAGCTCTGAGACCACTTCCTGCGGCGAGGCGCACTTTATGAGCCACTTCCTCTGCAGTCTAGAAAGGAATTGGTATGAAAATAAGCCAAAGATTAAAAGCAACATTTTCTACTATTCCATCAACACTAACACAATAAAATCTAACCTTTGACAAAACAATGTAAACTAGAAACAATGATACAGCACATATCTCAGAGTGTAGTACCTTTGGTTGATTGACCAGATATCGACAGAGTTCTCCAATATACTGAAACACAGTAATGTCATACTTCACACAGTCCTTCCAAAACTGGCTGGCAGAGAACTTCCTCTTCAGAACACACGTGGCCCCTGAAAGCATCAGGGTTACATTGAGCCTGACTCTTCTGTCCATGTGTGTAAACAGCAGGTCTATAGCCTCTCACAGCTGTGATGTGTTTGGCTGATCATACCGAGCTCGATGCAGCCGCCGATGCCGAGCAGAGACGCAGACATGTGATAGAGCGGCAGCGTCAGATAGACTCGGTCATGGGCGCCAGCGCCACACAGACGCAGGAAGGCCATGCACATCACCGCTTTGATGTGACTGATCCGAGCAGCCTTGGGCAGGCCTGAGGAACACAAACTGAGATCTAGAACTGTATTACACGACTACGAACAGGCTGGAGATGATGCTGATCTGAGGGGTCTGTGAACAAGGGCCAATAGGATTACTCAGGGAAATACTTTTCATATAAAGTAGTGCAACAGTAAAATAAATCTTTAATAAAAATGTAGCATGTGAACAAATAATTAACATTTGATCAAATTAATAACTGCACCAGCTTTATTTAATTGTGCTTTTCCAATATCCCTTACCAAAAAATTGTATACTTCCAAGTTTATTTTACAAAGTACACATAAGTAAAGTTCAAAATTATTTTTATATATACTTTATGTAGCAAATATACAAATATCAGTGTTCTAGTAGTATACTTGTGAGGGTTACGGTTTCAATACTCTTGGCACTAAATTGGCCCTCTTTCTAGTATATAAAAGTATACCTTAAATATAACAGGAGCAAACTGTGAGTACACAACTAGTTTCCTCTCTGTTTGTAGTTTGTA
Source organism: Carassius carassius (assembly GCF_963082965.1). NCBI lineage: Eukaryota > Metazoa > Chordata > Actinopteri > Cypriniformes > Cyprinidae > Carassius > Carassius carassius. Next base: position 33,687,261 of record NC_081768.1, on the reverse strand, counting down.
CTTCAATTATACTAAAAGTGAACTTATATACTGATAGTTTACTAATTAAATACTTTGTACACTCTGAAGTATAGTATTGTACACTAGTTTAATAGTTTTATACTGCAAGTATAATCATAAGTTTTCTTTAAGTTGACTTTACACCAGGGTTCCTCCAATCTTGTCCTGGAGGGCAATGCTGTAACCCTGATCAAACTCAGCTAGCGGTGATCCTCTGATGATCCTGAAGACACGGATCAGCTCAGCTGTGTTTGATCAGGGTTACAGCTCAACTCTGCAGGAAAGTGGAGGATCCCTGCTTTACATCATACTTTACGTATGCTACTATGTCCCCGTTTAGGTTTGAATTTGTATAAAATTATTTTATTTCATGAGTATCTTAACATGCAAAACTTGTAGACAAAAACATTTTATTCAACCTTATGCATTATTTTTATAACACCATAATGTGGGTAAGTTTCATAAAAAATAAAGAAATAACATTTTGAACAAAAAGACTATGAATTGGATTCAGAATGATAATCTACTGTAAAATAAGTGAGTCTAGGAGTATAGCTCAAATAGATTTAGTATTTTTGCAAGTATAAGTCAAGTATATTAAATGTCATTTTAAGTATATTTCTGAGAAGTACATAAAAAGTAAACTAAAAGCATACTTTCCTATTTTTATTTCCTATTTTACAGGCATTCATTTACAGTGATGGGTCAGAAGCGATTTCTGTTTTGATGCCCTTGGTTCATCTGATAATGGCTGCATGATTGGTGATAGCGGTGCATGAGCTCCTGCTACATCAGAGAACTGTAGAGTCCTTACAACTGAGGAACCAGTCCCAGCACTGACCCAGCACCAGATGATCAAGCTGCTGTACTGTACCTGTGGTGCCCGAGGTGAAGATGAACAGGAAGTTGGACATGAGGTTGGGCTGAGGGGCGTCTGTCATGGGCTTCTCTGGAGAGGCTGATTCCAGCTTGTCCAGCAGTGTCCCGACGCTCGGGTGTGTGGAGCTCTCTGCTGCCACCCAAACCTCCAGCCCAGCGTCCAGCAGCGCCTCGTCCACACACCCGATCAAGTCTACAAGCAGACCACGCCATCATGTGCAGGCAGGACGCATCTCACGTGATCAAACAGTAGGACTATAGATGTTATTCAGTGGTGCTCAGAAGTCTACACACCCTTTGTAGAATATGCTAAATGTTCATTATTGTAACAGAATAACAGGGATCATGAACATTGCATGTTATTGTTTATTTAGTGCTGTCCTGAAGAAGCTATTTCACACAACAGATGTTTATATATACACTCCACATGACAAAATAATAACTGAATTTATAAAAATGACCCCGTTCAGAAGTTTACATACCCTTGAATATTAATAGTGTGTGTCATTTTCTGGAGGATTCATGACTGTTTTTCTGTTTTGTGATAGTTGTTTGTGTTTGTCGTGACCTCTGAACCTGCCTGCTGTTCTCCAGCTCCTGCAGATTCTGAGTCAGCCGCACCACAAGGATGCGCTGTTTTCTTTCAAATCACAGCTTACATAAACATAAAAAACATATCTGACACGGTAGAGCGTCAGCTCATATTCTCCAAAATCTTGCTATGGTGATGCGGACAGACATAGGAGACAAATTGTTGAATAAAGTCATTATTTATGTTTTATTCACGTACAAAAAGTATTGTGGTCGCTTCGTAACGTTACGTCTGAACCACTGATGGCAGATGGACTATACTGATGATGCTTTTATATTTTCCGGACCTTGACAGTGTAAAGCCCCTTTCACGCGGCACGTCGAACCCGGAAAACTGCCGGAACATTGCTGGGCCGCCTTCTGTGTGAACGCAAACACGTCCCGGGACTGATCCTGAGTCAGGGATCAGTCCCAGAACGAGCGCTGCGTGAACAAAAGCCAGATCTAATAAAGAGTGTATCGTAGCGATGACGCACATTATCGCTCGACTCTTTTAGCAAGTGTTTTTGAAGGAAGATCAACATTCTCGACTAAACAAATGTGTGCAAACTGTAATGAAGCAGAGATCAGTTAGTTCCTCACTATCCGCGCTGACGCTAAGATCGTTCGCCAGCTTCAAAGTATAACGTGCCTAGCGTTTTCGACTCGTACATTACACGTCACGCCCTGATGTCTCGTGTCGTTACGGGATCTTTACAGGTTGTGTGTGAACACACCCACATATCCCGGGAAATCACTGGGGCAAGTGCAAAATCTAGCGACCCGGGAACAATTGCTGGGACACATTACCCGTGTATCTTCAGGAATGGCAGTGTGAAAGGGGCTTAAGTTACTTGGCAGTCTATGGGACAGTCACAAGCCTCCCAGTTTTCATCCAAAATATCTTAAACTGTGTTTTGAAGATGAACAAAGCTACAAAGGGGGTAAGTTATTAATGACAATATTTTGATTTAGGGGTGGAGTATCCCTTTAAGAGAGGAAGAGAAGGGGTGTGTGTGTGGGGGGGGGGGGGTCACTGCTGGAAAGGGTTCAAATATACAGAATCTGCAGGAGCTGGAGAACAGCAGGCAGGTTCAGAGGTCACGACAAACACAAACAACTATCACAAAACAGAAAAACAGTCATGAATCCTCCAGAAAATGACACACACTATTAATATTCAAGGGTATGTAAACTTCTGAACGGGGTCATTTTTATAAATTCAGTTATTATTTTGTCATGTGGAGTGTATATATAAACATCTGTTGTGTGAAATAGCTTCTTCAGGACAGCACTAAATAAACAATAACATGCAATGTTCATGATCCCTGTTATTCTGTTACAATAATGAACATTTAGCATATTCTACAAAGGGTGTGTAGCACCACTGTATGTTTCATGTAAATGATGTCAATATGGTACTATGTTAAAAGAACTTAATTGTACAGACATTCTGATCTGATTTGTAGACATTTAAGAAGCTCTTATTAAAGTATCTTGATTGCTGCAGGCACACTTTGTCTAGCATTCATATCCTCACAAATTAAATGATCACACGTTAACTTTGTTTTGTTCAGCTTCTAAAGATGGTTTATCCTCAGAACTCAGCAGTCCGTGTGAATGTTTTAACTCAAGCGGACTAATTAGTGTTTATATGTGATTAAATATATATCTATATCCCATAGACTTGATGTTCTGGGTCGATCTCATTATGTCTGTGAAATCATACATTTTGTAATTCACACACACACACACACACACACACACACACTGCTGGTGATACTTGTTCGAAGCTGCAGTGACTTGAGGGCAATCTCTATACTGTAGACTGCAGATGTGTAACGTGTCGCCACATGTGTCTGTGGTCGTGTTCAGAGCTCGCGAGCTCTTCTACCTGCGCGTCGCGTCGCGTTGCGTCGCGTCGCGTCGCTTACCTGGGCCAATGACGAGCGCTTTAGCTCCACAGCTGCGCAAGCAGTGGCGCAGAGACTGGGCTTTGATGTTGAAGTTGAGGAACGCGACCTCGCAGCCCAGTTTCGAGAGTCCGAACCAGACGCAGATGAAGTCCGGCTCGTTGTTCATCAGCAGCGCCACGACATCGCCCTGCTTCACACCGCACTGAGACCGCAACACGTTCGCCAATCTGTTGCTCCGCGCGTCCACGTCCCTGTACGTGAGGGTCTGCTCCTCGAACACCACGAAGGGTTTCTCTGGGATGTTTCTGGCTTGTAGCTCGAAGCACTGAAGATACGTGACGACTCCGCGCTTCATCCTCGCCATCATCGCGCGCCCCACGCGCCGAACTCTCGTGTAATACAGCAAGTCGCCCCAGAAGTAGGGGCAAAACTTCCTCTGAACGAGCAGAAGAGTGAGCAGCCCGACGGCCAGAGTGCTGAAGGCCCAGCTCATCGTGACGCTGGAGATAACTCTCACACTGATCACAACTGCTTGTGTTGAGCTGGGTGTTTTCAAACTGCTGGATGTTTCTAAATCATGCAATCTAAATGATCCCCCTTACCCAACCCCACCCCTAAACCAACCATCACTATGACGTCAGCCAATCAAGTATCATGGTCTAAAAACACCCTGTTCTGGTAACTCCCATTACTTTCCTGCAGAGACCTATACTTGTGCATTCAGCCCAGATTTAAATACCCTCACGAGCGACTGCGCATGCGCAAGACCTCAGACTCTGTCGCTGTGATTTTGTCAAGACAGACATGTTTATGGCGTTATTTTTGTGCCACAATCCTGAGCGAGTAATTGTACGTTTTGAGCACAGAGAACTATATTTTGCAAGCATATTACATTATATTTTGAACAGAAATAAAAAATTGCAAAAAAATTAACGTGCAGTAATAAATCCTCTCACGCAGTTTACTCAGGTGCTCTCTCACAAACTTATTGTAGGCTAGAAAGGGAAAAATCTAAATTTCTGGTCAAATTTGGCACTAAAAAAATACTGTATACCCATATGTAAAAAAGTGTGCTAGTTTGTGCAAGTACCATTGTATGTGCTTTGTGTATGGAAAAACTATACTATACTAAACTATACTATATCATATTATTAAGAATATTTTAACTACGACCAACAGCACAAATAAAATACAATAGAGTAAAGATAAAAATAAAATAAACTCACTTTCAGGGTTTTTTAGGGAGGTCTAACGTTAGATTTTAGGTAGCCTACAGAAATTAAAGTAATCAAATGTAAAATAGAATTGCATTTTGGACTATAAATTAAAAAATATTCTTTATTAAAGTTCCAAAAGCTTTTCAATCAAGAGCAGTGAGTGATTTCTTTGTTGTTGCTGTTCGATTAATATAAAGACTGTCACTTTAAGAGAATGCACTGATACAGTGTTCGTATTGAACAAGAGTGAATAGTTTGTCCACCGGTTTTCTTTTTTTTTTCTCATCGCTGATGTTGTAATGTCTGGGAACCCAGAATGCTCATCCATCAACAGAAACAAATATTATCTGAACCCCGTTTGTTTGACATGTTCTTTAGCTATAGTAAACAGATGCTTTGTCAGATTTAAGCTGAACAGCGGTCCCAGCACGTGCCGATCAGTGTGTGGAGAACGTACTCGGTTACTAAACGTAACCTCGGTTCTCTCTAGAAGAGCGAACGAGTACTGCGTCTTAGCTAAGACGCTACGGGAAAAGTCTCTTTTCACGAAATACTGAAGCAAAAAATTATCCTTAATTTTGTATTTTTGTAAAGCGCATTTGCAGCAGTACACAGCCATAGGCGAGACGGCTCGTTCGCTCATTGGCTTGTTCTGCGGCAACTGCACAGCCTATCGAGCGCGGGCTGATGCAACATCAGACCAATAAGGGCGCTTCGCGCCCTTCTTGCCACTTCCCGCCGAAACGGGTGTGGCCCAACCTATAAAAGGAGCTCGAAAAGGCTGACTCACCTGATTTATTTCATCGCCGAAGCGAACCAGAGTGAATCGTGCGCACGGCAGAGAACGCAGTACTCGTTCGCTCTTCTAGAGAGAACCGAGGTTACGTTTAGTAACCGAGTACGTTCTCTTACGAGAGCTCTCTCGTACTGCGTCTTAGCTAAGACGCTACGGGAACCCAATGTAAAACGCCGTGCGCGCAGGGATCACACACCAATAAACCTGAAGCAACGCTCAGGATTTACAGTGCACAGTCACCTGAGGGACTCACAGAGAGTCCAGGACAGAAAAGGGAAAAAGCCCTCCGTCCCATATCTAGCAGCATCCGTAGATGCGGCAATATGACGTCACACAGCCGAGGCAAGGCCTGACCAATGTGGCAATGCGGGTCTTACGCAATACTGCCCATATAACAGTCGGCAGCGCATAGCGCTCGTGAACTCAGAATTCCCCTCAGGGCCCTGATTCGCCTATACCGACAGCAGCCTTGCTTGCAAGGTGGGAACCTCCAGGTTATAGAACCTGATAAATGTAGACGGCGAGGCCCAACCTGCCGCCATACATATATCCTGCAAGGAGATCCCAGTAGACCACGGCCACGACGAGGCGATGCCTCTTGTGGAGTGTGCTCTGACGCCCAACGGGCACTGACGGCCCCTGGAAGCGTAAGCTAACGCTATGGCGTCAACTATCCATCTGGATAGAGTCTGTCTCGAAACAGCCAGTCCCTTGGAACGCCCACCGAACGAGACAAATAGCTGCTCCGTCTGCCGAAAGGCAGCAGAGCGAGACACATAAGCTCTTAAAACCCTGACAGGGCAAAGAAGACTCGAGTCTCCATCCTCCCCTGACACCGGCAGGGCAGACAGGGCAATAACCTGAGCCCGAAACGGTGTGTTGAGGGATTTCGGCACATAACCGTGCCTAGGTTTGAGTATGACTCTTGAGTCATTGGGCCCAAACTCCAAGCACGACTGGCTCACCGAGAGCGCGTGCAAATCACCCACACGCTTCACAGAAGCGAGAGCCAACAAGAATACTGTCTTGAACGACAGATGCTGAAGGCTAATCGATTGGATAGGCTTGAAAGGGGGACCTTTCAAGGCCTCCAAAACCGCCGCGAGGTCCCACATAGGGACTGACGGAGGTCTGGGAGGATTCAGCCTCCTAGCTCCTCTGAGGAACCGGATGACTAAATCATTCCTTCCTATTGACTGACCGGACGCCGTTTCAGAAAACGCCGCGATGGCAGCCACATAAACTTTGAGCGTGGATGGGGCTCTGCCCTTATCCAACAGCTCCTGAAGGAAGGAGAGGACCTCCGTCACCTCACAACTAAGGGGTGAATAACCTCGAGCTGTGCACCAGCTGGAGAACACCGACCACTTCGAGGCATACAGACGTCGTGTCGACGGAGCTCTAGCCTGAGTGATGGTATTTAGCACTCCCACTGCGAGATCAGCGGGTAACCATTGAGTGCCCATACATAGAGGGACCACAACTCCGGTTGAGGGTGCCAAATCGAGCCCCTGGCCTGCGAGAGGAGGTCTCTCCTCAACGGTACCGGCCACGGGGCGACATCTGCTAACTGCATCAAATCTGGGAACCATGGTTGGTTCTTCCAAAGAGGTGCTACAAGCAGTATTGAACATCTCGTTTCTCTCACCCGTTCTATCACCTGCGGAAGGAGGGAGACGGGAGGGAACGCATAAAGCGGGCAGCATGGCCATCTCCGTGACAGCGCGCTTTCGTTCTTGGAAAAGAACGCGGGGCAGTGAGCGTTTTCGTGGGACACAAAGAGGTCCACCTCCGCCATGCCAAATCTCTCCCACAACAACCAGTTTGCGGGTGTAGAGACCATTCGCCCGTTGGAACATTGCCTCTGGACAGCCTGTCTGGACCCAGATTCTGCAGTCCAGGCACATGCACTGCTCTCAGCGAGCGCACGTTGCGCTGAGCCCAAATCAGGAGGCGTTCCGTCAGCCTGCACAGGTTTCGGGACCCGAGACCGACCTGGCGATTTATGTAGGACACCACGGACATGTTGTCCGAACGGACTATGACGTGGTGATCCTTGATATGGGGACAAAAGCGCGTCAGCGCGTTCTCCACTGCCAGCATTTCCAGGCAGTTGATATGATGGAGCTTTTCCCGTTCTGACCATAGGCCAAAGGACGGTCTGCCTTCGAGCAGCGCTCCCCATCCCGAAGTGGAGGTGTCCGTCGACACCATTTTCACACTCGGGGAAGTCCCCAGGCTTACACCTGATCGGTACCAGCCGTTCGCTGTCCAAGGTGCTAGAGCCGCAACACAGCTCTGATCGACCTTGAAATGCAGCCGGCCAGACGCCCACGCTCTGCGCGGCACCCGAGCCTTCAGCCAGAACTGCAGGGGGCGCATGCGGAGCAGGCCCAGCCGCAGAACCGGAGATGCTGAGGCCATGAAACCCAGCATCTTTTGACAGTGTTTGAGCGCCACAGTCGCGCCACAGCGGAAAGAACTCGCTGCACGCTGAATGCCCATCGCGCGCTGTGGTGACAGCCGCGCCGTCATGGAACACGAGTTCAGAACTATACCCAGAAACAGGATCGTCTGACTGGGGTTCAGCGAACTCTTCACCCAATTGACACTGAGGCCGAGCTTCTCGAGGTGATCGAGTAAAACGGCTCTGTGGTCCATGAGCTCCGCTCATGATCGGGCCAGAACCAGCCAGTCGTCCAAATAATTCAGCACTCGTGTGCCTCTGAGTCTAAGAGGAGCGAGCGCTGCATCCATGCACCTCGTAAACGTACGAGGAGCTACGGACAAGCCGAATGGCAGGACTGCAAACTGGTATGCCTGGCCCTCGAAGGCGAATTTCAAATATCGCCTGTGGTTTGACGCTATCTGTATTTGAAAATACACGTCCTTCAGATCTATTGACATGAACCAGTCCCCTCTGCGAATCTGCGCGAGGAGCTTCCTGGTCGTGAGCATTTTGAAACTGCGTTTCATCAATGCCTGTTCAGCTGTCTTAGATCCAGTATGGGCCGGAGACCCCCGTCTCTCTTGGGCACCAGAAAGTATCTGCTGTACAGCCCCCCCTCGCTTTGAGACACAGGCCCTACAGCCCCTTTGCTCAACAGTTTTGATATTTCGGCCCGAAGTATGTGTGCTACTTCTGTTTTGACCGTAGTTTCGACGCGCGCTGAAAAGCACGGTGGGCGTCGAGAAAACTGTAGCGAGTAGCCTCTCTTTATAATGCCTAGCACCCAATCCGAAACCCCTGGAAGCACTGACCATGCATCTGCATGAATGGCTAAGGGCTGGATGCGAAACGCGCTCTGTTGACTGGGCAACGGCGGCGCTCGCGTGTGCTGCGCATCTGAGGCGGGGAGCGCGCTGATCACAGCGGGCAGATCGCTCTTCCTCGACCCCGTTCCGGCGCTTAACCGACTGGAGGGAGGCTGAGCGGGTCCCGTGGGACTCGATATATCTGCGAGTAACCGTGGGCTGCATGTGTGCACTTTTACCACTTTCAACTCGCTGTCTGCCTGTGCAGAATGTACGTGCACGGGCCTCGTTTTTACAGAAGCCCCGCGCCGTATGTGACATAGTGTATGTGGGCACTGGGAAGTGGGCACGTTTACTATGCGGCGCGCTCGACCGATCTGTGTCGATCTTATGTGCGCTAGCCCTGTGTGCAGGGCTGTGCTTACATGTGGAGATGGGCACTGGGTAGTGGGCATCGTCACTGCATTTATAGCACCATCGGCCGTGGCCGGACGAGCATGCACGGGTTTCGTTTTTACAGAAACCACATGACGCGTGTGACATAGTAATTGTGGGCACTGAGGGGTGGGCACGTTTACTATGCAGTGTGCGCGACCGACTTGAGTCGACATTATGGGCGCAGGCCCTGTGTGCAGGGCTGTGCTTACATGTGGAGATGGGCACTGAGGAGTGGGCATCGTCACTACATTTATAGCACCATCGGCCGTGGCCGGACGAACGTGCACGGGTTTCGTTTTTACAGAAACCACATGACGCGTGTGACATAGTGATTGTGGGCACTGAGGAGTGGGCACGTCTACTATGTAGTGCGCGTGATCGACTTGAGTCGCTTTTATAGGCGTGAGCCCTGTGTGAAGGGCTGTGCTTATATGCGGAGATGGGCACTGAGCAGTGGGCATCGTCACTACATTTATAGCACCTTCGGCCGTGGCCGGGACACCAGGAATTACACCTTTTTCGGGAAATATCTGGGTAGCCGTGATAACGGTTTTCGTGTGCAGGCAAGCGGGCAACCGTACAGGCTTGCGCATTGCAAACAACGCTGAAACAGTCACAATCTCTGGAAACTGAAAACAGCGGCGCGCTTAGGTGAGAGCCCGGCCGCAGCGTAACTCGTACACCGGCGCTTCGATGAAGCAGCCATCGTGTGTAGTGCCGACGCAGCGTCATGCAGCATGCGTAGATGGCTTTCCCAGGATGGCTTCGGGGCTCCCGGCCTCACCGTAATCCTCTGCCGCGGTCCCCGCGGCGCGGGGCGACGGCCAGTAGAGCGAGAACGGGGGTCTCGAGCTGCGTTGCTGAAGCTGTTGTGATAACGGCTTTTGTGTGCAGGCAAGCGGGCAACTGTGCAGGCTTGCGCGTTGCAGAAAACGCTGAGACAGTCACAATTCCTGGAACTGAAACAGCGGTGCGCTTGGGTGAGAGCTCGGCCACAGCGGAACTCGTACACCTGCGCTTCGATGAAGCAGCCATCGTTAGTAGTGCCGACGCAGCGTCACACAGGAGGCTTTAGATGGCAACACCGCTTTTGCCGCCGTCCAGCAGAGGGCGGACAAAGGTGCGTCGCTATCGCCTGTTCCACCGGCGGAAGTGAGTGGTAGTTCCTGTTTTTAGCATCATCAGTGTGGAGAATGCTAGTGAGACAGACGAACGAGTTCGTGCTGAATATGGAGCGTTCCAAGCCTTCGCCACCTCTTCGTGAAGCTCAGGAAGAAATGAGACGGGCTTTGAGAAGTACGCTCATCCGAAAGGGAAATACCATCCAGCCGGGAACGAGAGGGGGGGCGCTGGTGCAAACCACTCGCGGCCGAGACTCATCGCGGCCAACACGAGCCTTCGCCCCGGCTCCTTCTCGATGTCAGCTCGTCTGCTGGGCTTCTGAGCAGAAGGCGCGAGATCCTCGGAGCTCGCCCAGCCCTCACTGCCCGAAGCTAGCAGAGAGCGTGTGTCCTCCTCCCCCGACGCAGCCCTGAGATCGACTTCCTCGGACGACGCGCCGGCAAACAGCGGGCGCTGCCCACCGGGAAGCGATGCAGTGGGGGCCGGTGAAGCAGGGCGAACCGGCGAGCTCGGTTGAGCTGAAGACGGTTCCAGAATCCGCTGGAAGCGATGCTTTTACGGCGCCTCAGCGCAGCGGAGAATGCAGGCTCAGAGAAAAAGGCCAGGCGAGTCCTCAGAGTCACCATGGCAACAGCTCGCAGTGGGGGCATCCGCCGTCAGCGAGCGAGCGCTGCATGATCTTCACCCAGGCAGGAGACACAGATGACGTACCGGTCTCCCTCGCTGAGTGGGGTTCTGACGAGCCGCAGGAAGGCATCTTAAAAAAGACGCGAGCTCTTTTACGAGTGTGTGTCGCAGGGCGAACACACACACACACATAAAGAACAGCTTGTATATAACAGGATTGAAAGGATATAGGCGCCGGATAGCGCAGCAGGAACGGCAATGGAAGGCGGCGATGCCAGCAGCTTCAGAATGGCTCGTCCTGCTGATGTGCTTTCTCAGACGGCGCTTGCTTCCTCCGTGATCCAGCGATGCGTGAGCTTCGCTGAAGAGATGAAAAATCAGGTGAGTCAGCCTTTTCGAGCTCCTTTTATAGGTTGGGCCACACCCGTTTCGGCGGGAAGTGGCAAGAAGGGCGCGAAGCGCCCTTATTGGTCTGATGTTGCATCAGCCCGCGCTCGATAGGCTGTGCAGTTGCCGCAGAACAAGCCAATGAGCGAACGAGCCGTCTCGCCTATGGCTGTGTACTGCTGCAAATGCGCTTTACAAAAATACAAAATTAAGGATAATTTTTTGCTTCAGTATTTCGTGAAAAGAGACTTTTCCCGTAGCGTCTTAGCTAAGACGCAGTACGAGAGAGCTCTCGTAAGAGAACCGAAGGCTTCGGTTTTTTCAATGAATCGTCCCACCCCTGGAAAATATAATGTAAATGTATTTCTGACCGACCTGCTTCCTACTCGCGAACATGGCTGGGATTTTGCAGCAACTTGCTGCGTCTGTGGAGGGTACTTTTCTCCTTTTTATACGTTCCCTCTCTTTTGAACGATTTTCTAAGATAAAGCCTGCCAATAGGCAGTACTTCGCTAATGTTGGGCATGTGGTGGTTTCATTTTCACCAGCCATCGCCTGATTCTATATTCATAAATCCATAATGGGATGCTCTCATTACTATGAAACACAGCGAGTTATTTGTTTTATACGATTGGAAAAGTATGACAATAAACACACAATAACCTTTGTATTGCCCACAAGTGCATTTTAATGTTTTACGACTAAGCAGCACTTTAACACATATTTATTATATAAGTTACAATTAGCATTCATTTTATTAGGCTATCAAATTTGTTCAGTGTTGAAAACAGTTTTGCTACTTCATATTTTTGTAAAAACGGTGATACATTTTATTTTTCAGGATTCATAGATATATATAGAACGTTCAAAACATTAGAATTTAATAAAAATATTTAGTAACATTAAACTTGTCTTTACTGTCAATATAGATTAATTTAAGTTTTTGTTTTTAACTTACACCCAAACTTTTGAATGGTTTCCACAAAATATGAAGCAGGTATTTTAAACATTGATAATAATTAAAAATGTTTCTTGAGCAGCAAATCATCATATTAGAATGATTTCTGAAGATCATGTGACACTGAAGACTGTAGTAATGATGCTATTTTTATGCTGCTATTTTAAATTATTTCAGTCTTCCTCCACCACTAATGCCTCTACTGAAAAAGGACATATCACAACAAAATCAACAATTCGTTTAACTCGGATGCTCTTTGAAATATTTTCCTCACTTCTTTGTCCTCCTCCTCCCCCTCCTGCTTCATCTCTAATAGCTGACAACTTTGCCACGTTTTTCATTAATAAAATTAAAAACATTAGTGCACAATTTTCAACACCACAATCAGTCAAGCTCATATCACCAGCAAACATACACTCATTTACATTCTTCTCTTCACTCTCTGAGGCAGAAGTCTCAAAACTCGTCCTTTCTAATCACCCTACAACTTGCCCACTTGATCCTATTCCATCTCATCTCCTTCAAGCCATTTCTCCTGCAGTTGTTCCTGCACTCACTCACATCATCAACACATCCCTCCACACTGGTGTTTTTCCCTCATCATTTAGACAGGCTCATATAACTCCACTACTTAAGAATCCCAACCTCAATCCATCTCTTTTAGAGAACTACAGACCAGTTTCCCTTCTTCCTTTCATTGTTAAAACACTTGAACGAGCTGTGTTCAAACAAGTCTCTACATTTCTCACACACAACAACCTCCTTGACAGCAACCAATCTGGCTTCAGAAGTGGACATTCAACTGAGACGGCCTTGCTCTCAGTTGTTGAAGCTCTAAGACTGGCAAGAGCAGAATCCAAATCTTCAGTACTTATCCTGCTTGATCTGTCCGCTGCTTTTGACACGGTTACCCACCAGATCCTCCTATCAACCCTACTGGCAAAAGGCATCTCAGGAACCACACTTCAATGGTTTGAGTCTTACCTATCTGATAGGTCCTTCAAAGTACAACCCGAATTCCGGAAAAGTTGGGACGTTTTTTAAATTTTAATAAAATGAAAACTAAAAGACTTTCAAATCACATGAGCCAATATTTTATTCACAATAGAACATAGATAACATAGCAAATGTTTAAACTGAGAAAGTTTACAATTTTATGCACAAAATGAGCTCATTTCAATTTTGATTTCTGCTACAGGTCTCAAAATAGTTGGGACGGGGCATGTTTACCATGGTGTAGCATCTCCTTTTCTTTTCAAAACAGTGTGAAGACGTCTGGGCATTGAGGCTATGAATTGCTGGAGTTTTGCTGTTGGAATTTGGTCCCATTCTTGCCTTATATAGATTTCCAGCTGCTGAAGAGTTCGTGGTCGTCTTTGACGTATTTTTCGTTTAATGATGCGCCAAATGTTCTCTATAGGTGAAAGATCTGGACTGCAGGCAGGCCAGGTTAGCACCCGGACTCTTCTACGACGAAGCCATGCTGTTGTTATAGCTGCAGTATGTGGTTTTGCATTGTCCTGCTGAAATAAACAAGGCCTTCCCTGAAATAGACGTTGTTTGGAGGGAAGCATATGTTGCTCTAAAACCTTTATATACCTTTCAGCATTCACAGAGCCTTCCAAAACATGCAAGCTGCCCATACCGTATGCACTTATGCACCCCCATACCATCAGAGATGCTGGCTTTTGAACTGAACGCTGATAACATGCTGGAAGGTCTCCCTCCTCTTTAGCCCGGAGGACACGGCGTCCGTGATTTCCAACAAGAATGTCAAATTTGGACTCGTCTGACCATAAAACACTATTCCACTTTGAAATAGTCCATTTTAAATGAGCCTTGGCCCACAGGACACGACGGCGCTTCTGGACCATGTTCACATATGGCTTCCTTTTTGCATGATAGAGCTTTAGTTGGCATCTGCTGATGGCACGGCGGATTGTGTTTACCGACAGTGGTTTCTGAAAGTGTTCCTGGGCCCATTTAGTAATGTCATTCACACAATCATGCCGATGAGTGATGCAGTGTCGTCTGAGAGCCCGAAGACCACGGGCATCCAATAAAGGTCTCCGGCCTTGTCCCTTACGCACAGAGATTTCTCCAGTTTCTCTGAATCTTTTGATGATGTTATGCACTGTAGATGATGAGATTTGCAAAGCCTTTGCAATTTGACGTTGAGGAACATTGTTTTTAAAGTTTTCCACAATTTTTTTACGCAGTCTTTCACAGATTGGAGAGCCTCTGCCCATCTTTACTTCTGAGAGACTCTGCTTCTCTAAGACAAAGCTTTTATAGCTAATCATGTTACAGACCTGATATCAATTAACTTAATTAATCACTAGATGTTCTCCCAGCTGAATCTTTTCAAAACTGCTTGCTTTTTTAGCCATTTGTTGCCCCCGTGCCAACTTTTTTGAGACCTGTAGCAGGCATTAAATTTTAAACGAGCTAATTAAGTGGATAAAAGTGTAAAATTTCTCAGTTTAAACATTTGCTACGTTATCTATGTTCTATTGTGAATAAAATATTGGCTCATGTGATTTGAAATTCCTTTAGTTTTCATTTTATTAAAATTTAAAAAACGTCCCAACTTTTCCGGAATTCGGGTTGTATCTTGGAGAGGTGAGGTGTCCAAGTCACAACATCTAACTACTGGGGTGCCTCAGGGCTCAGTTCTTGGATCACTTCTCTTGTCTGTCTACATGGCATCATTAGGTTCTGTCATTCAGAAACATGGGTTTTCATACCACTGCTATGCTGATGACACTCAACTCTACCTCTCATTCCATCCTGATGATCCGATGGTACACTCTAAAAAATCCGGGTTTAAATTTTTTTAACCCAAATGCTGGGTTGAGCCTTTTGGGTAATTTTTTGGGGTTATTTTTTCGGTGTTTTGGGTAGTTTTTGTGTTACCCAGCTCCTGGGTCAAACGTAACAACCCAATTTTTGGGTAGTTTTTGTATTACTCAGATCCTGGGTCAGACTTAACCCAGCGGTTGAGTTATTTATCGCAGGGATTTGCTTCTCTTCCAATCACAGTATATTTCAGCTATGAATGAAACGCAGGGTGGCTGCCTCAGGCGTGAGCAGTTCCATGCCGAACACGACTCTAGCTCGGGCATGAGAACCAGTGCAGTGCAGTTACAGTGGAAGCAGAACAACAGAGACTGGTTAATAACACGTAAATTACTTCTGTTTAACGTTTAATTTTTAGTTTTATTGTTTTTTAAACAAGTTTAAATATGGGTAATTTGTATAGCCTATTAAAAACGAAATAAACAATGCTGTAAATGATAATTAAAGGAAAATAAAGAAAGTTAACATGCAAACCAGTGGTTGTGTGGATTATTTTAGAAAGGTTTAGAGGATTTAAGTTAATCTGTAAACATTATTTAATGTATTAATTAAAAAATAAGATAGTAATACAGTAAAAATGAATAAACTATCTGGGTTAAATCAACCCCTTATGCTGGGTTAAATAAACAACTTAATCTGCTGGGAAAAATTAACCCAAGATGGGTTCTGTCCTATATTTACCCAGCCCTTAGGTTAATAACAACCCAATTTGGGTTGTTTTTAACCCAGTGTTTTTAAGAGTGTAGCTATTCGCATTGTCTAATAGACATTTCTTGCTGGATGAAGCACCATCACCTTCAACTCAACCTTGCCAAGACAGAACTGCTTGTGATTCCAGCAAATCCATCGTTTCATCACAATTTCACCATCCAGTTAGGCACATAAACCATAACTCCTTCAAAAACAGCCAGAAGCCTTGGAGGTATGATTGATGATAACCTGACTTTCTCAGACCACATTGCTAAAACTGTCCGATCCTGCAGATTTGCTTTATTCAACATCAAGAAGATCAGGCCCTTTCTTTCTGAACATGCTGCACAACTCCTTGTTCAAGCTCTTGTTCTGTCCAGGCTGGACTATTGCAATGCTCTCTCTGCAGATCTTCTAGACAATTCTTAATAAGCAGAAAACAATACACGTCACACCTCTGTTTATCAGTTTACACTGGCTAACAGTAGCTGCTCGCGTAAAATTCAAGACATTGTTTGACTACAAAACTAGCACTGGCTCTGCACCCCTTTACTTAAATTCATTACTTCAAGTCAAGTCACCTTTATGTATATAGGGCTTTAAACAAAATACATTGCGTCAAAGCAACTGAACAACATTCATTAGGAAAACAGTATGTCAATAATGCAAAATGATAGTTAAAGGCAGTTCATCATTGGATTCAGTTATGTCATCTCTGTTCAGTTAAATAGTGTCTGTGCATTTATTTGCAATCAAGTCAACGATATCGCTGTAGATGAAGTGACCCCATTTCAGACATATGTGCCTCTAGAAGCTTGTGTTCTGCAAGTGAACATCGCTTGATTGTTCATCCCAAAGAAGCACATAATCACTTTCACCAGGGCCATGCACAGACATTTTGAGGGGCAGTGGCCCAAACTAAAAAAGGGGCACTAGTGGGGTGGGTGCTTATTAATACAAATTATCCAGTTGCTACAAATATACAATTACCTGAGAAGACCCTGTTTCCTGGCAACTGTACACTTTTTCTGTCTTGTGACCATGTATTTATGGAACCACCCATCATTTCTGCCAGACTGTGAAAAGGAGAAACACATGGGGGAATGGAGAGTGCCCATTTTCTTTAAAAACTGTTTTTGGCTTGTCAGTGTACAATTTTAATAATTAATGTTACATCAAAGCAAATTAATCCAGGTCTAAATATATTTATTATACATATAGGTGATTTAGCAACATATAAAAGCATGCAAATCATTTAGCTAAATATTAGCCTGAACAGATAAGCAAAAGAGCATTTTTTTTCCAAAATGCCAGCTATGGGGCAAAGTGAGCCAAATGTTGTGGGGTAAATCAAGTCAGTATTTTAACTTACCCCACCATAAGGCACTGTAGTTAAGTTAAATCTCTGAATTATATACTAGTATTTTAATATGTATATATATATATATATATATATATATATATATATATATATATATATATATATATAACAGACCGATCAGTGCGTGACACCATCATCACCATCAGACCGATCGGTGTATGTGACATCATCATCACCATCATCATCACCGATCGATGCGTGACATCATCATCACCATCAGACCGACCGGTGTGACATCATCATCACCATCAGACCGATCACTGCGTGACATCATCATCTCCATCAGACCGATCGGTGTGTGTGACATCATCATCACCATCATCATCACCGATCGATGCGTGACATCATCATCACCATCAGACCGACCGGTGTGACATCATCATCACCATCAGACCGATCACTGCGTGACATCATCATCTCCATCAGACCGATCGGTGTGTGACATCATCATCACCATCATCATCACCGATCGATGCGTGACATCATCATCACCATCAGACCGATCACTGCGTGACATCATCATCACCATCAGACCGATCGGTGTGTGTGACATCATCATCACCATCATCATCACCGATCGATGCGTGACATCATCATCACCATCAGACCGACCGGTGTGACATCATCATCACCATCAGACCGATCACTGCTTGACACCATCATCACCATCAGACCAATCGGTGTGTGTGACATCATCATCACCATCATCATCACCGATCGATGCGTGACATCATCATCACCATCAGACCGACCGGTGTGACATCATCATCACCATCAGACCGATCACTGCGCGACACCATCATCACCAACAGACCGATCGGTGTGTGCGACACCATCATCACCATCAGACCGACCGGTGTGTGTGACATCATCATCACCATCATCATCACCGATCGGTGCGTGACACCATCATCACCAACAGACAGATCGGTGTGTGTGACATCATCATCACCAACAGACCGATCAGTGCGTGACACCATCATCACCAACAGACCGATCGGTGTGTGCGACATCATCATCACCATCATCATCATCAACGATCGGTGCGTGACATCATCATCACCATCATCATCATCACCGATCGATGCGTGACATCATCATCACCATCAGACCGACCGGTGTGACATCATCATCACCATCAGACCGATCACTGCGTGACATCATCATCTCCATCAGACCGATCGGTGTGTGTGACATCATCATCACCATCATCATCACCGATCGATGCGTGACATCATCATCACCATCAGACCGACCGGTGTGACATCATCATCACCATCAGACCGATCACTGCGTGACATCATCATCTCCATCAGACCGATCGGTGTGTGACATCATCATCACCATCATCATCACCGATCGATGCGTGACATCATCATCACCATCAGACCGATCACTGCGTGACATCATCATCACCATCAGACCGATCGGTGTGTGTGACATCATCATCACCATCATCATCACCGATCGATGCGTGACATCATCATCACCATCAGACCGACCGGTGTGACATCATCATCACCATCAGACCGATCACTGCTTGACACCATCATCACCATCAGACCAATCGGTGTGTGTGACATCATCATCACCATCATCATCACCGATCGATGCGTGACATCATCATCACCATCAGACCGACCGGTGTGACATCATCATCACCATCAGACCGATCACTGCGCGACACCATCATCACCAACAGACCGATCGGTGTGTGCGACACCATCATCACCATCAGACCGACCGGTGTGTGTGACATCATCATCACCATCATCATCACCGATCGGTGCGTGACACCATCATCACCAACAGACAGATCGGTGTGTGTGACATCATCATCACCATCAGACCGATCGGTGCGCGACACCATCATCACCAACAGACCGATCGGTGTGTGTGATATCATCATCACCATCATCATCACCGATCGGTGCGTGACATCATCATCACCATCAGACCGACCGGTGTGTGTGACATCATCATCACCATCAGACCGATCGCTGCGTGACATCATCATCACCAACAGACCGATCGGTGTGTGTGGCATCATCATCACCATCAGACCGATCGGTGCGCAACACCATCATCACCAACAGACCGATCGGTGTGTGTGTGACATCATCATCACCATCAGACCGATCGGTGTGTGTGGCATCATCATCTCCATCAGACCGATCGGTGCGCGACACCATCATCACCAACAGACCGATCGGTGCGTGTGACATCATCATCACCATCATCATCACCGATCGGTGCGTGACCATCATCACCATCAGACCGACCGGTGTGTGTGACATCATCATCACCATCAGACCATCATCATCATCTCCAAACAGGGGCGCTGCACAAGATCCTGGGCCCTATGCATAGGCAGTCTTAATGCCCCCCCCCCCTCTGAAAATATATATTCCTGACTTTTCAAGGGCCTTCTCTCAAGATGGACAGTTCTGATTTGTCTTTTATCTTCTGGTTGGCAAAATTGAGCAAAACAGTCAACATTGTGTCTAAAATAACACAATTAACTTGTTAATGAACTATTGTATAAGATGAGTATCACATTTGCACTTGTGTGATATTGCACTTATCCTACAGCTCGTGTGCTATTTCTTAACTATGTGATGTAAATATGAGACAAAATCTCAAACGGGTGTTTTGCCCCATATTTTGAGTTTTAGGGATATCCTCTAGGCTCCATCACGCAGTCAGTTGTTGCTCTGCCTCATATTAGTCATCAATCGACTGTATGAAACGGCAGATGATCCACATAGATCTGGGGCGGGGCAAGTGAGCAAATGCATTCATAATTTTAACGCGTTATTTTTCTCCATAATTAATTAATCTAATTAACGTGTTAAATTACCAGCCCGAATATATATATATATATATATATATATATATATATATATATATATATATATATATATATATATATATATATATATATATATCTAACTATATCTATCTATCTATCTATATATATAGATATATATATATATATATATATATATATATATATATATAGATATATATATATATATATATATAGGGACAGTGTAGAAGTGCACCAAATCCTTCGCTGATAAGAACCAGAAAATGCTTTTCATCACATTATAATCAGATACCATCTGATGTATATCTTTCCTTTAGTAATGACCAACAAACTGTCTGTTTAGTCTGTTTTAGGAAGGCTACAACTTTAGTCTTCAACATATTGTTTGAGAAATGCAAACAATTAAATATTGAAATTTAAACTGCATTTGGTTGGTTTTATGTTGTTAAAGTTAACTTCATGAAAATAAATATTTAGGAATATTATTAAATTAGTTTTTATTATTATTATAATTTATTTTACATGTGTTTGAATCAGATTCGGTCACATGGTCATTTTACACCCAGATGGTGCATCTTACCCACTGACTCGACTCGGGTCAACTTACCCCAAACCTGGGGCAAACTGAGCCATGGGAACCCTTTTAATAAGAAGCCATATTTTTGGCTGTGCATGGCCCTGACTTTCACAGACTTTTACATGAACTGTTTCCTCCTGGTGAACTCAATCATCAGATCCTCTGACACATAGCATTCTCTGTTCATATAAAATTATATCTTCTTGCTTTCTTTTTATTTATTATAAAAGTGACTTACTAACACGCATTTCTATTATTCTTGTATTTTTTTGACTGGAAATATACCCTCTAACATGTGTTAGGGGGTGTCCTATTCTTTTTCTATTCTATCTTCTTACTTTCTTTTAATTTATTATAAAAAGCCTTGCTATGTGTACTGTGTTCAGTTAACTGAGTCTATAGCACTTGTGTAACATTGCTCTTTTGTTAGTTTTGATTGCTTCCATTGTCCTCATTTGTAAATCACTTTCGATAAAAGCATCTGTTAAATGACTGAATGTAGTCATATTTCACAATATTACTATTTTACTGCATTTATGATCAAATGAATGCAGTGTTGCTGAGCAGAAGAGAAAAACATCCTTTTGAACAAACCTTTGTCCATTATTAACTTTTGGTTGTCTAGTATGGATGAGAATTTGTAGTGTTCATAGATATCATAAATGGATATCAAAAAAACAGCTGGCTTCTGTGTTTATTAACATTAATGCATGTATGTTGCTGTCAGAATCCCAAGTGAAGGCAGTGCAGAGGTAATGGAGACCAGATGATGGCGCTGAACCTCGAGAGCACGATTACAGCAGATGCTTCGCAGTGTGGCTTCAGATCAGTCTCACATTAGAATATCATACATGAACTGTGAATGGATATAGTTATGAAACATAGATGAATATACTTGTACAGGAATGTTTTAGATCTCTTACAGTTAGTCTAAATGTGCAGACTTGTGTTTCTCTGAATGACCGAAGAGGGCCATGTTTCATTCACAGCATCACACTCTCATTTCCATGTTAACAATCTGCAGTTCCTTGGGCCAGTGGAACACAAAACACATTTGGATGTGAACAACATGTCCCACATATAAGACTGAATGATCCCCAGCAGCACACAGCCTGACCCAAAGCACTGGACATGACCTGGATCGGTCAGCAGAAGAAGCCCTAATGAGTCCTGTGATCATTCTCTTGCTCCTCACTTCCTCACATATCCTTATATCAATGCAGATCTCATGAAGAAAGAATCATTTTTAGATAAGAATGTACTTTTTTTTAACCAAAACTATATTTTTGTTTAGTGCACCGTTTGAAAATGAAATCATCTGACTTCAGTTAGGTTGAATTGTAGTTTCTCAGGCCAAACGTGATGCATTTTTAATGCGTGCACTCCACTAATATCAGCAAAGATGGCTGTGGAAATAAATCTGCATTGTTGATCCTTTTGATGGTTCATTAAAGAAAAATCACAAAATTCTAGCCTATCATTGAAGTAAACCAATTGAAAGTGGAGGGAAAATCTCATTACGATTTGTGTTTTTTTTTGGCCTTGCTACATCCAGGTTTTCTCCTGTAATAATGTCTGAAGAGGAGATCAGAGAGCACTCCTTCACCAGATTCACCTCACTCATCCTCTACAGGGCTCAGGTCACGCCAGAATACTCCAGATTCGCTCAGTGACACATTACTGTGTTGATTTTGATGATTGTTTCGGATCATTGTCCAGCATGAGATTTAACAGAGACGGTCAGGAAGATTTTTAATCTGTTGGTATTTGAATTGATTATACCTGGTGGATCTTGTATTGAGTTCGATCTGGATGTTTCTGCAGCTGTCCAGCTGTGATCCTCGGAGAGTGTTTGACCTCTCAACTGTGCATCAGGACCATACACACACACCGGTTAAATCTCACCATAAACTTTCTTTTTAGGGTACCTTTTCTTGCTTATTTTATAATCTTTATATGGTGTATTCTGTTGTTTTACTTATGGAAAATAATTCAGATGTAACATTAAAAGGCACTATAGAAAATAAAGATTATTATTATTGTTGTTAATTTCTCACTACTTAGACTTCTACTGGACAGAATACCCCACCTAGAAATGTTTAATGTTTTAGGAATGTTTTCAGCGGCTAGTTTTATTTTAGTTCCTAGAATGTTCTGCTAAAAGTTGGGATAACATTCTCTAAAAACATTCTAAAAATGTCTATTGATAACATTGTTACAACGTTATTCTCTAACATTCTAATAAAGCTTCCCATCACAGTAGATGTGGACTGACGTTGATCAGAAGTCAGGTGTTGGTTGAAAGTGAAAACCCAACCTCTGATTGGTGTCAAACTCTAGCATACATACTCCAAAAACAGTATTACCAACTTCACTTATTATAAACAAGATTCATTTCTGTCATAAATGTAAACAAGTTCTTATTGAGATTAACAGAGGTGTTGATGGTTTATTGAAAATAACAGTTTAGTTTGACATCACCATTATGGTGATCAGTGCTTATGCAGCATGACTCTTTTCAGTGTTACTGTTCATTTAACTGCTGGAATACAGGGAGAGAAAATGTCATCAAGTGATGAACTGGTTTTATCAGGTGTCTAATCTATGCTATTATTTTAATATTAGTGTCTATAGCAGATGTATTGCAACCCACAAGATCCTGCGGATTTATGTCATATCTATTTTTGTCTGTTCTTTTAAAGTTAAATTGTTCATGAATGAATGCTTAGACACACAGAGACCTCAAGAATTACTGTATGAATCCCAACTATGGTGACATGCTTCATGCCGCAATGCATTCTGGGTGCCATGGATGAGTTTTGTATGATGTACCCAGAATACATTGCAGCATGAAGCATGTCACCATTGTTGAGATTCATACACTGAATCTTGATTTGTGTTGGACAAAGAAATGTGATTATTTATTTATTTATTTTAATGTGTACTAATCACCCAGTAGTTCTGCACCATAGGACAGGTAAAAAACATTTGTGTCAATTACACAGACATCATGGCATCTGTCACATCTGCTTCTTCTATATTAGGAAAAGTTTCAGACAACCTAGCATTTGAGAAATGAATTCTGTGAAAGATTTCCAGTTGTATCGAGCACATATTTTACTAGAACCTATTCTGTTCAGCTCAGAACTGAGTCTATATATTATGACACAGATATTATGAACTTGTGAAGATTTACTGACCAATAGCAAAACATGGCACTGGGTCAAGAAAGCCCACCACTCACTCACATCTATGAAGAAATGCTTTCTCAGTTCTGGGAGCGTTACTACTCCACAATAAATGAGTAACAATCTGATCAATAGATTTAGAAAACAAATGCTTAGCAATAAACACAATGAAAAACTTAGCAAAAACCTTCATATTCCTGACACTGATATACGACCAGTCAGTGATAAGGGTGCACTGCTCCATCTCTGAACATCAGCCCTAAGGTGATGATCCACGGGGTTAGGGACACAACACCCAGGCCCACGGCCATCTGAAGTGTCCAGACAGACCTCAACATCACCTTTAGTCTGTTCGTAATATTGACGCCTAGGTATCTGCATCCCATTAAACTTAATTTAACAGCAACATCTGATTTCAGCAGACCCCCAGCAGCGCTTTAACAGGGGAACACTAGATGATGGAGCGTGGTTCTGTGACCAGTGCAGACAGCAGATTAGAAAGTAAACAGTCTGGTGAGGCTGCTGTTCATGCTTCCTCTGTCTAATCGCTTGTTCCCCGAGAGTGGGGTCGAGTGTAACAAAGACACTCTGTGTGTCTGACATCAGCTCATGAAGCCCGAGTGAAGCGCTCTAACTAGTGCAATCTGTAGAGAACAAATCTGGCTACTTTGTAGAAAAGTTTGAACACATTTTTGCTGAAAAATTCAGGGAGTCACAGACACTGGAGCAAAAGGGGACGGTCGTCACAAGGGCCCTCTATTAACCCTGACTCCTTCTGTTAAGGTTAGGGTTAGTTATCTTCTGTGTACTGTAGATAGTGCTGATGTTTGGCCTGTGATTCTGTAGCTAGTTCATGGCTATAAGACTCTGAGTTTGTTGTAACATCAATGAAACATGTTAAACATCTACCTCAAGCAAATTTGTTGTTGTATTTGTTTTCTTTGAATTCCAGCAGGTCTTGGAAGAGAAAGACAAACTGAGGCGGTGTCTGTCGATGTTCAGTTTTATTATGGCCAATCATTTTGACTGACACTAGAAAACATGTTCACACACACACACACACACACACACATTTGTTGAAAAGTAGTGTTGAATAAAAGGCTTTCAAAATCCATTGTTTGGTCATAACCCGTATTTTATAATGTTATATCTCAGCCCAGGGTATGGGGCGAACTGTAACATTTCCTCCTCGTGTTTGAGACTAAACAATGCCTTTTCTGTTTGTTCTGCAGAGATAACAGTGAGGTCACTTCACAGCAGACACTTGTAACTAGTTTGAGACACATTTTGAACACTCTGTCTTGGAAGAACCCCGAGATACAGACAGAAAGTCGAAACTGTTACAGTCCTCCGGTGTGCAAGAGCCGATCCTCAAAAATAGCCTGACGAATCAGGATTAAAACATCCAAAACAACTCTTTAACTTTACCATTTCATTACACCTGATTCCTCTCAGAGGCATTTATCCAAAATGCAGCTAATCTACTATAACTAATAACTATTAAAAATAATAAAATGTGAAGATACTAAGAGCAGTACCGCTAATGACGTCGCTTCGCGTGCTGTTTATGAGATAACAGTGAACATGTATTTGATTATAGAAGCTCGCGCTCGCTCTCTTATGGGCGTGGTGCTCCCAGTCTGTGCGCCACGCCCTGTTACTATGGTAACTCCTATCACAGACATCAAACTGGATAAACAGGGCCGAGCGCGTGGCCCTGGAGACACGCCCACCAACGA
>NC_081768.1:33635132-33652632 GCF_963082965.1 Carassius carassius | reverse complement strand
AGGAGTGTGTGTCTCTGAGTCTGTGTCTGCTGTTGTCCTGCAGGTGCCACCTGTGTCCTGAAGAAGAAGTTCTCCGCCTCTCAGTTCTGGCAGGACTGCAGGAAACACAACGTCACCATATTTCAGTACATTGGAGAGCTGTGCCGATATCTGTGCAACCAGCCCATGGTACAGTACTGGCCTCCTCAGATCCTGTCTCTCTCTGTGTGGGACACCTCTGGCTCATTCTCAGCAGACACTGCTTAGTTAACCTGTTTCACAAGTCAAAGTCACCCTTATTTATATAGCGCTTTAAACAAAATACATTGCGTCAAAGCAACTGAACAACATTCATTAGGAAAACAGTGTCAATAATGCAAAATGATAGTTAAAGGCAGTTCATCATTGGATTCAGTGATGTCATCTCTGTTCAGTTAAATAGTGTCTGTGCATTTATTTGCAATCAAGTCAACGATATCGCTGTAGATGAAGTGTCCCCAACTAAGCAAGCCAGAGGCAACAGCGGCAAGGAACCGAAACTCCATCGGTGACAGAATGGAGAAAAAAACCTTGGGAGAAACCAGGCTCAGTTGGGGGGCCAGATCTCCTCTGACCAGACGAAACCAGTAGTTCAATTCCAGGCTGCAGCAAAGTCAGATTGTGCAGAAGAATCATCTGTTTCCTGTGGTCTTGTCCTGGTGCTCCTCTGAGACAAGGTCTTTACAGGGGATCTGTATCTGGGGCTCTAGTTGTCCTGGTCTCCGCTGTCTTTCAGGGATGTAGAGGTCCTTTCTAGGTGCTGATCCAGCATCTGGTCTGGATATGTAACAATGTAACGTAACAAGTCTGAAATCACATGCAGATGAGGAAATGCTCTTTTTTGGGTGGAGTATTCCTGATAGATGCCGGTGTTTTCTGAGCTTGAGTCATATGAATCCCTGTGATTGCTGAAGTTATAAATGATTGTTATCTCCACAGTAATGTCTTCATCCAGGACTCCAGGAGAAGCTGTTCTCTGTGGAGTGTGTTTCTGGTCACGCACACAAACTCTGTGTCCTCTGTGAACACATGAAGAGTGGGCTGTGCTGTGTTTTAATGGCTAACTGACAGACAGCTCTTTTGTTAGCGTCTCACATTCACGGTTCATGTGCATCAGGACAGCAGCGTGTCCCACAGTCCATCAAAGATGTCTTTGTGCTCGTCCCCTAACACGGCCCGGACAGTCACACCACATTCATCAGTGTGTTCACAACACACACACTCACACACACACACACAGACACACAACACATTCAGCAGCAGGAACACACACACACACGAGGCTTTTGTGAATGGAGTGGTTCTGCTGGTCTGACTGCCTGCTGTTGTTAACACACACACACACACACACACACACACACACACACTGTGTTACTGAGAAACCACATTTAACCCCATCAGACATCAGACCCCGATCACCTCCCGATCACCCGGGCATTGTGACAGGACCTTCTCTGAACATGTACAGATATATATGTGTGTTTTTATTAATGATACACTCGACTTGAAGCCAGAGTTGTACACTGATGAGCGCAGACGTTATGAGCAGCTGTCTAATATACTGCTGGTGCTTCATGAGCTGCTGTAACAGTGTGTGTGTGTGTGTGTGTGCTAGGTGGAGCAGGAGAAGGATCACAGGGTGCACATGGGTGTTGGGAACGGCCTCCGTCAGGACGTATGGAGGGAGTTCCTCCGGCGCTTTGGGGACATCCGCATGTGTGAGATCTACGGCTCCACTGAAGGAAACCTGTGCTTCATGAATCACATCGGCAGGATCGGAGCCGTCGGACGCTCCAATGTCTTCTACAAGGTTAGTTCAGCTCAGCATCAGGTGGGCGAGTGTAAAGGGCATTAAACAGATCAGCAAATCTCCGTTAATAATTGAGCTAGAATGTATAGGTGCTCCTCAATGTCAGATATCTGACAAACATGAGTTTCAAACAAACCAATGTGATTGCCCCAGAATTCATTGCTTGCCTCTCTTTGCCTTGATGTCAGAGGCAGAAGGTCAATGATCGCGAGTACCAGAGCTGAAATATCGTCAGTGTTGTGTGTTTAACATCTTCTTGTTTAGTCCCAGTGCTGTTTGATTATTAAACACAGATTCCAGTAGCTCAAATCAAACCATAGGTCACACTAGAGAATAACCACCAATTGTGTAAAGAAAAGAAAAGAGAAAAGACCGTTTGTAGCCAAAGTGAAGCCCTTCACCGAGAGAAGCTCCTGTCTGCGAGGCTCTATACAGAAACCTGGAAAACCACAATTAACCAGGCCTGGAAAAGATCCTGAAAACATAATCGGCCCAGAATTCTTTGCAAAAGTCATGGAAATGTATTTATTTCACAAATCTCTGTGCAGTAGAATATATTTTTTAACCAGGTCCGGATTTTTGGTGAGGTATGGCACATATATCGCCCAGGATTCACATTTATTACCCTTTTTGAATTATTTTAGTTAGTTGCTCCACAGACACTCACAGTCAGATCCACATAAAGTCACCTCAGACACCTCACAAGCACTAGATTGAGTTAATCTACAGCTATTGTGCACACACACACATCAGGAAGTGTCCTCTTCAGTGTTGTAGAGAGCAGACTGTAGTGTAGTGCACTGATCTCTTAAAGTGACAGATGTGCCCTCATTAAAGTTAATCAAACCGTCAACCACTGCTCTTCACTTAATCACTTTTGCTACTTTAATTTTAAGGAATAATCTGTTTTTAATGTCGTTTATTTAGTTTTGGTGCCTGAATATGACTTGTTAGACCTAAACGGGTTCCTAGAGTCCTGAGTTTAGTTGATAATATTGGTTATTGGTAGGGCTGGACGATTATGGCCTAAAATCAAAACCTCGATTTATTTAACATTTTACCTCGATTACGATTAATGAACGATTATTATGTTTCTGTTTAGTTTTTTTGCCCTCATAGTTCACTGACAAGGTTTGTACAGTAAATATGATTGAGTATTAAAGAGCGATCTGACATCATGGCTCACTATCAGCAGTTATTTGATCTATGTTTGTAACATTTCTTACAGATTATTGCTCGGTGTAAGAGATAAGTTCCAGTACGAGTGATTGCGTGTGTGAATTAATCATACCATCTCTATATTATTGTGAAGCGGTTCACATCTACTGTTTATATGAGTGTTCGTGCCACAATGCAGCTGCGCGAACATGGGAGCTCGATGTAATAATACACATCCGACCGTCTAATCGCTTGAACGTCCAAACCAGAAAACAAATACAACTGACACAGTTTAGTGAAGACTCAAGGCCATCACCATGTGTTGAACCGGCGTTCACCTCCGTGCCACTGATGGGAGAGTTATGTGGCTACACACACGCTAGTGTGCTTTTAAGGGGGAAATATTAATAGGATTAAAATAATCGACATGGGAAAAATAGAGTAACTAAACCCTAAACCAACTTTTTTTAGTTAATGATCTGTAAGAATGGGGCTTTATTAGTGCTGTTCATTGATTCGAGTAACTTTTTTGACATTTGAGTATAAAGTGTTGTAATTCTACAATATATGGTGTAAAAACGTGTGAGTGCTGCCCTCTTCAGGTTGAACGGTGGCTACTGCAGTTGGTTTTTCCTATTGGATGTTGCGGTGGCAAGTGACGTAAGCAGTTTCCAGCTCATCACGCCCCTTGGTACGAGCTACCACGCCCTCGGCAGTATAAAACCATCAAAATCACTGTAGTGAGTCAGTTGGAATTGCGAGTATTGAAAACGACCAGGATAGAGTATTTTAGCATCTATTTAGCATAGCATTTATATAATATAGTGCGGGAGTTAATAGTGCAGTTTGAGCCAGCGGCTGGAATTAATATGGCTCAGGCCACAGACACCATACTGACAAATAAAGAGGAGATCAGTGGAGGAGAGGATTCACTACGCTGAATAAACAGCTCTTTAGAGGAAATGGCTTATCGTTTAATGAATCGACAGTCTATCGGCTAATCTCCAACATGTTTTACACTAAACAATACTTCTGGAGTTAACTACTTTTAGAGTTTACACTGAAAAAAATGCTGTTTTACTAGAGAAGTCACTGACTTTTGTGACAGGTGTGATAGAGCTCACAGCACTCATTCATTACTATGCTATCTGTAAACCACAATTGAGTGTCGCACAACTCTGAATGAAACTCAGTGACGTCAAGGCTTGCCAGTGATTGCTTATTAAGGCACACGTGATCCATTGCACTTTCTCCAATAGTCATTAATCCTCCTGAAGTAAGGCGATCTCTGCAGTGGTCAGTGTTCGGGCAGCAGGAGGCATGGTCCATGGCTCTGGAGGAATACAGCAGCTTTACGTCTGAGGAAGAAAACCCTGTAAAAGTAGGGATGCACCGAAATGACAACTCTTGGCCAAAGACCGAAACCAAAAAGGCTTTTGAATAATTATTTGTTATTTTATTAAATAAAATAAAATAATTTTATAAGACATTTTAATTAAATTTTAATGATACTGAATTAAAAAAATACACACCAATAAAATCGCCAGTCTTATTGAAAGGTGCGTCCCTATAAGCATTATATAACAGAATCAAGACGTTGCTGTCTTAAGTCTAAATCTGTTTTTTATAAAAGTTTTTTTTTTATACTGAAGTTCAGATATTTTTCAAAGTACTGCAGAAGATATTATGCTAAATAAATATGAATAATTCTCTACTATCTTTGATGTTCTATCTTGTGTTCTCATTAATATCGGCATCAATCAGTACAAAAGCTTGTATCAGCTGAGCACTAATTATAACCAGTGAATAAATGAATTGCCGTTTCTGAGGACATGAGATCTGCACTAGTGACTTTAGTCATGAATCAGACGTTTATATTAATGCTGAAGGCCAGGTCTGATCTGTCTGAATGATGCTGATATTTCTCCACAGGATCATGCTGGCGTCTGCTGTCTGTAGTACTGACTGATGTGTTTGTTTTGCAGCTGATTTTTAAGTATGATCTGGTGAAGTATGACCTGGTCAGAGAAGAGCCTGTGAGGGACCACAGTGGATTCTGCCAGCATGTTCAGAAAGGTGAGAACATCTGAAGTCTTTTAGTTTACTGACAAAATACTGTTTATGCCTTTCCCCTCTCGGTGACAGAACTCCACCGGAGTAAACCGTAACACAGAACACTAGCATACTAGCACGCCACTAATGTTAGCAGTAACATCGCTGCTGGTAATGGAGGATGAAAGAATTGTCCCTGTTTCTGTTCCTGTGTACAAAGCTGAAGTGTGCCGTCATTTGGTCTTTTGTGGTAACGTCCACCGGGGGACTGTGGTGAGGGCGGTGCTCGGTCCTGCTGCGTCCTGTGTGAAGAGGGGCTCACGAGGGGGCGGGGCCAGGGGGCGGGGTCAGGGGCTGGGCCATGGGGTTCATGAGGGGGCGGGGTCAGGGGCGGGGCGAGGGGCGGGGCCACGGGGCTCATGAGGGGGCGGGGTGAGGCGATCCTCACGCAGAACATAAATACAAAATGAAAAACCTGTAAAATCCAAATGGAAAGGTTAGACAACTGTATTTATTTTATTGTTTTATAATTGTTTTTTTCTTTAGGAATCATGTAAGCACTTTTTTATATTAAGTGCTTATATTAAAATTTTTATGACATTGTATGTCACAATTGTAAACTGAAATGTGAACCTTTAAAAGCAGGTTCTGAAATATATATATATACATACAGTATATTTCAGAAGCTGAATGTTCCAGGGACTGATTATTACAAATGCAGATTCCACTGTGTTCTGGTTAAATAATATATATTTATTTATTGTTAAGGTTTGCATATGGTGGTATGTTCTTATTTGCTATAAGTTTGATTGCATCATATAATATAATTGCTGTTAATAGTGCTCATTGTCTGTTTGATTACGTCTTCCGTACATTTCTGACATATGTACATGAACTGAGTTACCACTGATAAGCTACTACTAAATATTGTAGAAACGTAATTTTCTGTAAAGTTGCTTTGCAATGATTTGTATTGTAAAAAGCAATATCCATGCGATATAATTAGATCTAGTGTATGATTAAAACGATGAGTGGGCCCGGTGACATTTTGCTTGACTCCAAAGGAGTTTATTAGGTCAGTAAATGCAAGTCCTAATGTATCATTTGCATTATCAACGTGAATATTAAAATCTCCCATGATTAGCGCCTTATCAACTGTAACTAGAAGGTCTGAGAGGAAATCTGCAAATTCTTTTAGGAATTCTGTATACGGCCCTGGTGGTCTATACACAGTAGCCAGAGCAAGAGATACATTAGATTTCTTTTGCATGTCTGACAGTGTAACATTTAGCAGAAGTATTTCAAAAGAGTTAAACCTGTATCCTGTTTTCTGGGTAACATTGAGAATATCACTATATATTGTTGCAACACCTCCTCCACGACCAGTCTGACGGGGCTCATGCTTATAACAGTAGTTTGGTGGAGTCGACTCATTTAGGCCAAAATACAGATGTCAAATAGCTGTTTAGAAGATGTCTTTAAGATGTTTATGATTTAGAATTAATGTAAACGTCTATCAGATGTTTGAAGCAATCTTTAACAGACCTCCTGCAGACGTACCTGGGCTATTGTGAAGTTCTGTGCTTTATTTAGAAGGAACTCAATGGGATAAACGTCAAGCCTGCGCTTATATTTGACTCTATACTGCAGTATTACACTATATTTTAGATTCTTACACATTTAACAGGTGTGCAGTATTTAAATAATACAAATCACATTTATATTGAAATAAAGAAAAGGTGGTTTACTTTGCATCAGAGCAATAAAAGTACAATAATAATAATAATGATAATAAAAATCAAATTCCTTTAATGAAATGGCATGCCTTTCTGCATGTCACACACATACTCTGTTATTAGCTGTAATTATTACCTGCCCTTTATTCTGACAGAGAACTACATGACGTGGGAAAAACGATATCGGCCCACAAATTGAGAAATCTTTGTGTATTTTTATTAATTCCTTCCTTGAATTTAGTAAAACGTAAGCAATGTATTGTACTGAAAAGAGATGAATTAATTAAATGTCCTCATGTTTAAACTTGCTGTATACTGCAGTTAGCTTCATTAATTAAACCTAAATAATGAACAACTTTCATACGAGTTTTTTCATACGTCCTTTCATACGAAACATTGAGTAAAACCTTCTCATGCAGCCACATTTAAATGTTCATTTAAAAAAATATATAAAAAAATAAAATAGTGTTTTCTGAATGTTACACTGTTTATTTTTCAACCTCACATAAAAATATTTATATTAACATACAGCTCATCTGAAATAAAGCCATTAATTTTGACCCTTTGTGGTTGACAGGTGAGGAAATTTAAAATCCATTTACAAATGGCATCATCGAGTCCAAGACATTTCAATTTGTGAAAGAGCTTTGTTGGGACCATTGAGTTAAAAGCTGAACTATAGTCTATAAATAGCATTCTAGCATATGATCTATGTGCATCAAGATGCTTGTAGACAGAGTTCACAGCAAAGGAAATGGCATCCTCAACACTTCTGTTTTTCCTGTATGCAAATTGTAGTGAGTCCACAGACATAGGGATTTGCTCATGTAGGATTCACATCCTAGTTATCTGCTGGAAGAGGTGCTAGTGAGGCCAGCAGGGGGCGCTCTCCCTGTGGTCTGTGTGGGTCCTAGCGCCCCAGTGTAGTGATGGGGACACTATACTGTCAACAAGCACCGTCCTTCAGATGAGACGTTAAACCGAGGTCCTGACTCTCTGTGGTCAGTAAAAACCCCCGAAATGTCTTTCGAAAAGAGTAGAGGTGTGACCTCAGCATCCTGGTCAAACTAATAAAGGAGTAAAAATGAGGCTTATTATTGCTTGTAGCACTAGTAGTAAACATGGGAACACATAAATACAGTGCTCTCACGTTTTAATTAATACAATGAAATAATTTAATAAAAAGTGTTCAAAAATGTCTTAATTCAGGGAAATAATACCTTTCGACATGTTATGAGCAGGGCTCTGTTTACTGGAATAGATGTGTCGAAAAAGGACAGCTAGCGAGCAAGTATGCGTGACCTGCTGAAATGCATCAGTAAACTATTAAATGTAAGTTTCAGTCCTTTCCTCTGTGATATCAATGTGACAGTGGTTCCAAAACATGTGTTAGAACTAGGCCTACATCACTCAGAATCTTCCTATTATCAATAATCATACTTTTATATTGTTTATGGCTTAATGGATACCTTTTTAAATGTCATGAATATTCAAAGAGCTGGTATTGTACAGTAGTGATGCGCGGGTCGGGTTTTTGTTCCAACCCGCGGGTCCCGCTTTTAGGAAATTAACCTGCGAGCATTAAATAGACATACTAGCAGGCCCGGCTGCAGGAAGAAAAGACTGAGGGGGCATGTGAAATTGTTAAGGGGGCTTAACTTTATTACACCATCAATGATTAATACACACTGAGATCTCGCTTTGCAACGATAGATTTTTAAATACAGCGCTCCCTAAAACACTCCATATGCAACTGCAGGTAAGTTGGTAACCAGAGACCAGCCAATTTTAACTTAACTTAATTTTAAACAGCGAAATGATGATAGATCATGTCCTATACCTTTTTAGAAGAGCTGCAGTCTCCTTGATTTGGCACTGAATCTCCTTAGTAACAACTGTATTTTCAGGAAATCACACAGTCGACAAAAGATAAGCAAGTGTCATTTATTATGAATAATTAACCCTTTCACACTTAAGTTTAAAATATTCTAACTGACTCCCAAGAGTAAGTTATTTTAGAACGTTCCCCCTTAATGTTTCCATGGCAACGCGTCATATTTGTCACGTGAAACACCGCAGCCACAATAATAACACTGTATAACAGATGTAGGCTATCCTTCATTTCGTTTTTCCTTTTTTATTCGAAATATTCACAAACTTACTTACCATGTCATCAACTATCTGATATTCCGATTCTCAAATATGTTTAAGTGAGTGTGTTTGGTCGTTTAAAAACCTTTATAACAATAGAGTAAACTTTATAGTGAGCCTACTTCCACTGTGTTTATCTGATGTGAAAACACACGTCAGCTAATTATATTTGAATAGATTGTTATTGCTGATTCCACAGACTCCATATGTAGTCTATTGTTTCACCAGTGCTTATGTGTAGCCTATTTAAATGTCTGAAATCTAAAATAAACATTATGAGGTTGAAAACACTGCATAGTGATATGACAGACGCCAACCAACGCGACACTAGCACTTGCTTCCACAGACATCAGTGTGTATTTTACAAACTCCAAATGTAGGCTGTTGTTTTACCAGTGCTTATGTGTATTTAAATGTCTGAAATCTAAAATAAACATTATGAGGTTGGAAACACTGCATAGTTGTGATATATGACAGCGTTGAGCTCGTCTGTCTCTGGCTCAGCGCCAACCAACGCGAAAGACGTTTGAATCTGGTCACGAGTCACAACACTGAACATTCTAAATCCCATGGGGATGAGGTTCAATTATTATTTAACTCAAAAGGTTGAACATTTTATTTTTAACCATGAATACAAAAATGATATAACAGAGGGGCCACAAGTCAGATCTGAGGGGGCATTGCCCCCTTTTGC
Source organism: Carassius carassius (assembly GCF_963082965.1). Taxonomy (NCBI): domain Eukaryota; kingdom Metazoa; phylum Chordata; class Actinopteri; order Cypriniformes; family Cyprinidae; genus Carassius; species Carassius carassius. The sequence continues at coordinate 33,643,013 of NC_081768.1, read as the reverse complement.
CCCCTTGTGGCGCCGGGCCTGCATATTAGGCATTGTAATGTGAATGAAAACAGCCTTTATTTCAGTCTGAAAGTGCTTTGAAACGTCGCCATGTAAAACAGGCAATATTATGAATTTGAACCATAAATCAGGTCATATTAATAACAATGATAAACATTTTCAACATTTTCAAAGCAGGTTAATCTAATAGGTAAAAACATTTTTTATTTCAGATTTGTATAGGCCTACAGTTTACAGCCTACGCTACATAACCGATGAACTTTTGATTTATTTAACACTCTGACTCCGGCCCTGGCTGGAGAAATCAGACGTCAGCTTCTCATTCTCTATCACAATCGTGTATTTATTTAGTTACTTATATTATCTGTCATAAGTCTCGTCTCGAGAGTTTAGCTCCAAGTGGCCATTCATAAAAATATTTAAAAAAAAAAAAATTTCTCGGGAGCTTTCATAAAAATATACAAAAATAATTATTTCTAATTGTTTTGTATATAGGCTACTGTAACTACAAATAAACAGAAACAGACTCGACTAAGCAGACTGTTCATGATGTTTCTATGTGGCTAATTTTCAATCCTGATAAATGAATTTATTATGATTAGTGTAGGCTATCACTTATTATAGTATAACATTGATGCTTTTAAATTTGAATGTAATATTTCTCATTAGTTTTCTGATAACTTCTCTTTGTTGCTGAAATGACGTTGTTCTGAGAGGCGTGTTTTAGTGACGCGCAGCGGAGCTTCTGGTCTGACTGTGGAAACACAGCACTGTTTTGGCCTCGGTGCTACTGGCCGAGACTATGAGCCCCACCGGCCCGCTTTAAGCCCTGACTCGCACTGACCTCACAGTGGAAAAGTGTTAATGTGTGGTCTTTAATGAGTCGCAGCAGAGAGAAGAGATGAAGCGCTGATGCTGATCTGTGATGTGTGATGTGTCTCTCAGCATGCAGCACTGTAGCTGCGTTCAGTCTTTAATTATAGTGTATGCTCTCTTCTAAACTAAATTATTTAGAATTATTTCTACTTAATTAAAATAAATATTTAAGAAAAAACGAATACTTAAAAAAAATCTAAACGGCGGTGGGGACGTAGTCACAGTGGGAAAGTGATGTGACCGGTGTTGCTTTAAACCGGTTACACTGTCTATCGTGGCAAGCCTAGGTCAAATAGCTGGAACATTAAACATTTATTTGATGAATACCTCAATTTTAAATGTTAAAATACTTGACTAGCCTGTTATTGTGATATCACCACTGATTTATTTGATCTGTATTTACAAGTGAAAACGTCATGATTCCAGCTCCAGATGGAGTCAGACGTCCCCTTGCTCCACCTGGTGCTGATGTTGTGAACGAGTTTCTTGCAGCGTGGTAATAGGTCATTTGGTTCACTTATGGGACATGTTTGGGTAGACTGTTTATCAGTGTTGACTGGCTGACTGTTCATGATCACATACTGATTGAAATCACATGGCCGTGCTGTGTTTTTGTGCTGATGATCAGGTGAAACAGGGCTGCTGCTGTCTCAGATCTGCAGTCAGAGTCCGTTCTTCGGTTACGCTGGCAGCAAACAGCTGACGGAGAAGAAGATCCTGAGAGACGTTTTTGTCAAAGGAGACGCTTACTTCAACACTGGAGACCTGATGGCTGAGGACGCGGACCACTTCATCTGCTTCAAAGACCGAGTGGGAGACACCTTCAGGTACAGAGGGTCAGAGGTCAAGCCTGGGTGAGCATAATCTCAGTAATAAGTGACCTATACTTGTGTAGATGGAAGGGGGAGAATGTGGCCACCACTGAGGTGACGGAGATCCTGGGACTGGTGGACTTCATTCAGGAAGCCAGTGTGTATGGAGTCCAGGTGCCAGGTACAGCTGAAACACTACACCAGCACTGACACACTCATTCTTAATAAACCTTCACTGACTTTCAGCAAAAGATGCTATTTCACTTAAACACACAGCTTATTACTTCAATTTAATATATTGGATTGCTTGTCAAGTCACCTTTATTTATATAGCGCTTTAAACAAAATACATTGTGTCAAAGCAACTGAACAACATTCATTAGTAAAACAGTGTGTCAATAATGCAAAATGATAGTGTGAGCCGTGTCCCGGGCACCTATCAGCATCGCCCTGGCAACGGAGGAGATCCACCTGCACACAATCACCGCGGGCTGATCGGTCCCAGCTGAAGACGCTCAAAGGGCGGCTACAAAAGCTGCACCTGAGAAGACATGGGTGAGAAAGCTCTCCAGAAGATCGCCAGCTAATGTTGTGTCTCTTATCTCTCCAGAAAGCGAGTGACTGACCAGCCCGCCACCTGAGCACCGGACACCGATTCCCCTTGCACTCAGCTGGCCGGCAAACAGGATCACGCAGCACCGAGGACGAGCACCGGACACTACTGGCACCTTCACGTTCACAACCACTAATAAACACACCCTCCGGGGCTTTAACCCTTCATCACAGCCTGCCGTGTGATTCTTCAGCCCGCGACACTAGTGGAGAATGCAGGCAAACTGCTGAAGAATCACCGGCATCACCACTCCAGTTACTCACCAGTTTGTTTGTATTTTTTTCCCCTTCTCTGTGTGTCGTCAGGCGGTGACTCCTCCCCCAGCCCCCGGCCACGGAGGAACTCCTTAAACACCTGACGGAGATCAGTATTCGACAGCAGCAAATTGTGGAACATATGGCCACTCGGCAGGGAGAGACGGAGCGTGAAGTCGCCGCTCTCCGCTTCGCGGCTGCCCAGCGGGTGCCGCTGCCGGATCCTCGCGCTCAAGCCACCCAGCTCCTGCCGAAGATGACCGTCCACGACGACGCGGAACATTACCTCGGCATGTTCGAGTCCGTAGCCACTCGGGAGGATTGGCCCCGCGAAAGTTGGGCACGGATACTGGCCCCATTGCTGACAGGGGAACCCCAGCAGGCCTATTTCTCCATGTCAGCGAGCCAAAGAGAATCGTACGACGAACTACGGAAGGAAATCCTGGCCCGTGTAGGGCTGTCTCCCATCGCTGCGGCCCAATTATTCCGGACGTGGGAGTATAACAGCCGGTTGCCAGCCCGTGCCAAAGCCGCCGAACTCAACCGCCTCGCCCATCACTGGTTGCTCACCGGGAACCCCAGCGCTGCCCAAGTGGCCGAACGCGTCGTCGTGGATAGGTATCTGCATGCCCTACCACGCCCCCTTCGACAGGCAGCCGGAATGAGGAACCCGGGGAGCGCGCAGTCAGCAGGTCGGCGGTTCCCGGCGTATAGGATGAGCCCATGCCAACGGAGCCACCGCCCTCACCCAATCGCCCCTGGCTGGCAGGCTGTGCAGTTCATCTGGAACCACCGCGAGGGGCACCCCAGACCGAGGTTTTCATCAACGGCCGACCGTTTACAGCTTTGCTCGACTCCGGGAGCGCCGTAAGCCTGGTCCAGTCCTCCATATTTCCCCCACGGGCGGGAACCAAAGCTTGCATATCCATCACCTGCGTCCACGGTGACACCCAGAGTGTACCTACCCGAGTGGTGACCATCTCCACAAAGACCAGCACCGGGCCCCTGGAAGTGGGCATGGTCAAGGACCTGAAAATTTGTGGAGGAGCAGCTCGGGGATGATCGGCTAAAATACTGCTGGAAGCAAGTACAGGTGCTTGAGGGAAAGGAGGTCCTTCCACCGCCGCACCCGACCCCACACTTTGTGGTCCAGAATGGCCTGCTGTACTGTGTCGCGCAGCGGAGAGGGGAGGATGTGAAACTGCTGGTGGTCCCACGCACACGGACCCAGATGGTTATTGAGCTCGCCCATTCCCAACCGATGGCTGGCCACCTGGGGGCGCAGAATACTACCTAACGGATCCGAGACAGATTCCACTGGCCTGGCATGGAGGCGGAGATCAAACAATTCTGTCAAGCTTGTCCGGACTGCCAACGGACGTCGCCTCATACTCATACCTCATACTCCCCCAGCTCCACTCATTCCGCTGCCCATCATCGAGGTGCCCTTTCTAGCCATTCCACTGCGCAAGGCTACCTCCAAGGCCATCGCCCAGGAGCTCTTCCTGCTGTGTAGCCGGGTTGGCATCCCCCGAGAGATATTGACCGACCAGGGCACCCCCTTCATGTCCCGGACGATGGCTGACCTCTGCCACCTCCTTAAGGTCAAACAGCTCCGGACCACCGTCTACCACCCTCAGACCGATGGGCTGGTCGAGAGGTTCAATCAGACGTTGAAGCAGATGCTCCGTCGCGTGGCTGCGGACGACCGATGGGATTGGGACCAAATGCTGCCGTACGTCCTCTTCGGCATCCGGGATGTCCCCCAGGCCTCAACAGGATTCACACCTTTCGAACTGCTGTTCGGGCAGCAGCCCCGTGGCCTGCTCGATGTCGCCAAAGAGGCCTGGGAGCAGCAGCCGACCGCCCATCGGACCACGATCAAGCATTTGAGGGAAATGAGGGAAAGGATCGACCGCGTCATGCCCCTTGTCCGGGAACACCTGACAGCAGCCCAGGAAGCCCAACGTAGACGGTACGACCGGGCGGCCCAACCACGGGAGTTTCAGCCAGGGGATTATGTGTTGGTTCTCGTCCCCATGGCAGCATGTAAATTCCTCGCTAAGTGGCAGGGCCCGTATATTGTCACGGAGAAAGTGGGGCCCGTGACCTACAGAGTTCGCCAGCCGGGACGAAGGAAGGAAAGTCAACTATACCACATTAACCTCCTGAAGCGCTGGGAGGGGACGAGGACTCAGGTCCTTGGTTGTCAACATCAGCCCCCAACTGTCGGCCGCCCAGAGGACGGAGCTCCAACATCTGGTCGGTCAATTCTCGGAAGTGTTCTCTCCACGTCCCGGGCGGACCCGCATACTCCAGCACGACGTACACACACCTCCAGGGACCATTGTGCGGCAGCGGCCCTACCGAATCCCGGAGGCCCGGCGACACGCCGTCGAAAGGGAGGTTCAGGAGATGTTGAAGTTGGGAATCATCGAGCCCTCCCGCAGTCCCTGGTCCAGTCCCATATTCATGGTCCCAAAACCGGACAGCACCCTCCGGTTCTGTAACGACTTCCGCCGCCTTAACGAGGTCTCCGAGTTCGATGGATACCCGATGCCCCGTGTCGACGAGCTGCTGGAGCGGCTGGGGAGGGCCCGGTTCATTTCCGCGCTGGACCTCACCAAAGGCTACTGGCAGGTACCGTTAACAGAACCCACCAAAGCAAAGACCGCCTTCTCCACCCCCAGTGGCCACTGGTAGTACCGGGTTCTCCCCTTCGGGCTGCACGGAGCTCCAGCCACGTTCCAACGGATGATGGACATCTTGCTGCGACCCCATCAGGCTTATGCCGCGGCCTACATCGATGATGTCGTCATCCACTCGGAGACCTGGGAGGACCACCTGGAGCGGCTCCGGAGGGTGCTTCTCGAACTGCGGTGGACTGGGCTCACCGCCAATCCCAAGAAGTGCAACCTGGCCCTACCTGAAGCAAAATACCTCGGTTTCCGGGTGGGCCGGGGTCTGATCCGTCTGCAGGAAGGAAAAGTGGCAGCCATCCTTTCGGCCCCGAGGCCCACCTCCAAGAAGCAGGTACGGGCCTTTTTGGGATTGGCGGGGTACTATAGGTGCTTCATATCCAACTTCTCCTCCCTAGCGACAGCCCTGACAGACCTCACCAAGGAGGGACAGCCGGAGAAGGTGAGATGGGGAACCCCAGAAGAAGAGGCGTTCAAGAGGGTAAAGGCGGCGCTTACGTTGGAAGCGGTATTGCGGGCCCCTGACTTTAACTGTCCCTTCTTGTTGCAGACGGACGCATCCGACATCGGGTTGGGAGCGGTGCTGTCCCAGATACAAGATGGTGAGGAACACCCGGTGGTCTACATCAGCCGAAAGCTGTCCAAGACAGAGCAGCGGTACGCGGCGGTGGAGAAGGAGGCGCTGGCCGTCAAGTGGGCAGTCCTGGAGCTGAAGTATTATCTCCTGGGACGGAAATTCACTCTCATCACCGATCACGCTCCTTTGCAATGGATGGCCCAGGCGAAGGATACCAATGCCCGGGTGACGCGGTGGTTCCTAGCGCTCCAGGACTTCCACTTCGACGTGCGACATCGAGCTGGAGCCGCCAACGCCAATGCGGATGGACTCTCCCGCCTGTGGACAGCTTTCGCAGGTCTGTCAGGGATGATCCCCCCCCCAGCCCCCACTTCCCCACTCGCCTGAGGGACAGGACGACGCTTAGGGGGGGGGGGGGGTGTGAGCCGTGTCCCCTGGCAACGGAGGAGATCCACCTGCACACAATCACCGCGGGCTGATCGGTCCCAGCTGAAGACGCTCAAAGGGCGGCTACAAAAGCTGCACCTGAGAAGACACAGGTGAGAAAGCTCTCCAGAAGATCGCCAGCTAATGTTGTGTCTCTTATCTCTCCAGAAAGCGAGTGACTGACCAGCCCGCCACCTGAGCACCGGACACCGATTCCCCTTGCACTCAGCTGGCCGGCAAACAGGATCACGCAGCACCGAGGACGAGCACCGGACACTACTGGCACCTTCACGTTCACAACCACTAATAAACACACCCTCCGGGGCTTTAACCCTTCATCACAGCCTGCCGTGTGATTCTTCAGCCCGCGACACTAGTTAAAGGCAGTTCATCATTGAATTCAGTGATATCATCTCTGTTCAGTTTAAATAGTGTCTGTGCATTTATTTGCAATCAAGTCAACGATATCGCTGTAGATGAAGTGTCCCCAACTAAGCAAGCCAGAGGCGACAGCGGCAAGGAACCGAAACTCCATCGGTGACAGAATGGAGAAAAAAACCTTGGGAGAAACCAGGCTCAGTTGGGGGGCCAGATCTCCTCTGACCAGACGAAACCAGTAGTTCAATTCCAGGCTGCAGCAAAGTCAGATTGTGCAGAAGAATCATCTGTTTCCTGTGGTCTTGTCCTGGTGCTCCTCTGAGACAAGGTCTTTACAGGGGATCTGTATCTGGGGCTCTAGTTGTCCTGGTCTCCACTGTCTTTCAGGGATGTAGAGGTCCTTTCTAGGTGCTGATCCACCATCTGGTCTGGATACGTACTGGATCCGGGTGACTGCAGTGACCCTCTGATCTGGACACAGACTGGATCTGGTGGCCACGGTGACCTCGGAACAAGAGAGAAACAGACAAATATTAGTGTAGATGCCATTCTTCTACTGATGTAGCAAGTACATAGGTTGTTATGGGAAGTGTTTCCGGTTCTGGTTTACCTAATTAATGCAGCCTAAAAATCCTTTAACAGATTTGGATATTTAAAGGATCACTTCACCCATTTGCATTTAGCTTTGTATTGTTAGAAACCCAGTCATATATTATAATGATCATGGATTTTTCCTTTATTTTTCCCTGAGATGGGAGAAATAAGGATTTAAGTGTTTTACTTCCTGCTTATTATGACGTAAAAATCGTCATTTTGCGTCATAATAAGCAGGAAGTCAAAATTCATTGAAAAGTGTAGAGACTACAGACTAGCTTATTATTATTCCAGGGAGTGGGACCCACTCACCCTACAGGCCTATTACAGATCAGTGGGTGGGACTAAACTTACAGAAACGAAAATGAAAATCCGCCATCTTGTTTGGAAGCTATGTAGCTAAGCTAACAAGCGCTTATGGAGTCAGATTTTCGAGAATGGCTGGAGGAACAACTCATGATATGGAAGAAGAGGATTTTGAAAGTCTGTTGCTCGAAACAAATGTTCGTGGCTATCTATACGAGCCGCAATATAGCGCAGAGCAGCTGAGGCTGATGGAGGAACAGGAGGCGGCGGCTGCAGCCGAGGCCGGAGACCTGCCTGTCACGTCCGAGGAGCCCGGGCATGCTCGAGCTGGTGCGGACTGGTGGTG